>NW_027100730.1:1065304-1130304 GCF_040412425.1 Macrobrachium rosenbergii
ATTATGTTTCACTAATCACAGCTGCCACTGTCTCTTGTCACTTTTCCTCTGGTAAATAACCAAAAGATAATATTGTCTTTCAGGAAATAATGGAGTTTGTGGAATGCATTAATTGATTAATGTGTATATTTGTATCAGTTCCAGCCATTATTATATTCACCGCGACACTGATCCAAAGACACACTCGTAAGACCAAGAATCTTTACATTTCGACCCGACTTCGGGCAGCAAAGCCCCTGAATCAATCATGTATTAGAAAATGCTCGCCTCACGAGGCTCTGACTCCGGGAACAGAATCGAAAACAGGCTCTCAGGAAGTGTCACAAAATTGGACAGAGTGGACAGTGAAGGTAAACTCTGTTCCAGCTTGATAAGGAAAAATGTATCTTGAGAGGCCGTTATTCCCTTGGATTGACAGAGACGAAGCCATTTTGGAGCCGGAAGATATTACATACTTGAATGACATTGCGCCTTCAAGATGGTTTGACGTTTGCAAACGGGAAGTGACGTCACCTCTCGAGGAAAGGAGATGAGTTGAAAGGTGACGAATTTCTCCCAAAAACGAAATTTGCGGAACGGCGAAATAATAACAGACTCCTGCCAACATTCCATGGCCACTGGTGCGCCGACAGCTGAGTTTGCAATGTCAATTTGATCAGATGCGAAATGCCAGGGTCTTCAACTACAGGTCATTGGATATGGATAGGCGAAAATAAAAAAGGTCTCTTTCTTCTTATCTTTATAGTTCTTCAATACCAGTCACTGGTAATTCTTCAACTACAGGTCAACGATAAGGGAAAATGAATGGAATATCTATCTAGAACATATGGTATTTCAGATCGGGTTCATAACTAATAATATGGTCTGTAATTATGCCACGGACATATCAGATAGAATGAACTATACAATATCAAGCTTTTACGCTGAGTAAACCCGGAATTTCCAACAGCCAATAATAACTATGTCCTTCTTTTGTGCCATGAAAAAGTATTTTCAAATATCAAAAGGAATGTAGAAGTACTGAGTAAATCCTGTCTAAAATTTGGCAGTCAGAATTATTTGCAGATATTTCAGCGACGGCACCACTAAAAGAGCCAGTTTCATTAAGTATATCCCTTTTTTTCAGGCATTTGATCAATATGCCTCTTATAATAATGACTAATATATTTAAACCTTTTATGAGTTTTAATATTATTAAATCATCTTACTTCTTTCGAATGATAACCATAATCTTTGGAAGGTTGAATTTTACGTCAATGGTGGGCTGTTCCATATGAACAGGGTTCTTCATCTTCCGAATAATATTAATATTCATTTAGAGCAAGAGGCAGTTTGCTTTCAAAGTGACAGTCGTCAAAAAGTGCACCTTTCCTCTCTCGAATACTGATGTCCTATGCTGATTCTGCAAGAGGGACTGTCTCGCACTTTATCTCGAATACTCTCATTTTTTCTTGTAGTTACAATTTTGCTTCTGGGAGTTGTCCTTTCCAAGTGGCTTAGCCAAGTCTTCTTGCTTGCGAACTGACCCCCTTGTTTTTCTGCTCCTATTCCAAGTCCAATAAGCATCTGATTCGCGCTGTCTGTCATGTCAGTACGCTGGCCTCTTTCTGTATGAATTATGATTTTTAATATTTAGCCACTTAGGCAGTAATTTGTAACTAATCTTGTCTCCTCCTCCTCACCGGTTGTTAGCTTGTTTAATGTTTGAATTAACAAATGTTTTTTTTTTTTTTTGACGTGGTCTGAGGGTGCTTGGTCTCTCCCCTGCGAAGAGGGGAGCTTGAAAGCTCTTTTCTGGCAGGCAGACAGTCTGTTCTGAGCCATCACTTCGAGGCGTTTGAGTCGGTTGCCCCTTTTTGATTGTTACTGCCTGCCCTAGCTTTCATCATCGGACTTGCGGACCTTCTGCCTTGGTTTATTTTGACCTCAGCCCTAACTGAGTTAGCTGACCTCCTCAATACACGGAGGTGCCTTTGTGCAACCACCATACCCCTTGGCTTAGTTAGGCTGTCAAGGGGTACTCTCCGTTATCCGGTAAGGGACATATTACTTATTGAAGTCGTCGCCTAGGCGGGAGAAGAGGGTTTGGCACTGCTCTAGTTCCTCATTTGACGGGTGGGTATCGTTCTCAGCTGGCACTCTGCTGGTCCCGCGTTCGGTTCTCCGACTAGCCCATGAAGAATTAGAGGAATTTATTTCTGGTGACAGAAATTCATTTCTTGCTTTGATGTGGTTCGGATTCCACAATAAGCTGTAGGTCCGGTTGCTAGGTCACCAGTTGGTTCTTAGCCACGTAAAATAAGTCTAATCCTTCGGGCCAGCCCTCTCTAGGAGAGCTGTTAATCAGCTCAGTGGTCTGGTTAAACTAAGGTATACTTAACTTTATTTTTGGCGCTGCTCTTGCCTTATACCGTGAGATTATCTCCAGACGTGGAGACTGATGTGTGGAGGAGACAATGAAATTTATTTAATTATTTAGGTGTTGAAACTTCGTGCATATTTGATAGGTTATTCTATCTTTTCATCCCCCTCATACTTTCTGGACCTCCTGTGTAAGTGTGAATGTGTTGCTTTCTGTATTTAATAGAGTAGGTGTGTTTTGGGTTTGTTAATTGCAGGTATTTCTGGTTTATTTAATTTGTGTATTTACGAGGTTCAGGCATTATTTCTATCCTGATTATTATGTATTAAATATTATTTGGTTTTTGTCAATGATTTTGCTTGAATCAGTTGGCACACACTGGTATTTGTGTGCACGATTCCGCCCATTGTGGACTTTGTTGCAGTTTAGGTAAATGTTGAATTTAGAAATTTTGCTACAATAATTAGCTTATTGGAGAAGTATCCATTACAATGACTTGCATCATTCTCATCCCTCCCCTCACCGCCTTCCAACCGTCCATTCAAGTGGTGAATAGGGATTGGCTATTCGGCCTCTGACTAGTTTTCTACTTTAGACTTGCCTAATTCCTTCATTTCATCCAGTGTTATTTCCTTGGTTTTACACTTCAATAAAATGGAAGATATATGACACTAAACTTCTTCATGCTCTTCCCTCTCGTACACCTTATATATACTGTATATATTGCATATATATATATATATATGAATATAAGAAGGCCCATAATACACAATTTGAACGTTGCAACCGTATATTTCGAGCACTCCTTCTGTGCCCCTGTTCACTGGTAAAATATGGACAGATGAAATGTTGCAGGGTTGCAGGAGTGTATATACAAAGCATATGTAGGTGTGGCATTAAGTCTCCGATGGTATGCAGGTGACCGTTTCCCAAGAAAGAGGGAAAATAAACAATTCCCTGGTGGTTTTTGGCCTCATTAACTCCTGTTTTGCGATTCGTCTGGTGGTCTTGTTTCCTGGAACACCTGTCTGAGAAGAGGTTTAAGGATTAACCCGTCGATTTCATCCACTTTCCAATGTCCTCCTGACAAGTTCATGTTGTTGGTTTGATTGATGATAGCAGATTCCAGCATCTTTCTTTTGTACGGACAGCTACTTTTGAAAACCAGCTCTGCCCCGCTCCAATTTATGGAATGGCCTCTAATCCCTGATCTGTAGAAAAATCCCTGAACTCTCTGAAGCATACCGTACCGACTTTTGTGCTCTGTTAATCTTTGCGAGAGGGAACTGCCCGTCTCTCCTGTGTAAATCTCATAGCAATTGTAATGAGATTTACACAGGAGAGAGTGGGACCTTTGTAGTATATTTTATTCGCTTTGTTAATAGCCTTCTCGATAATGTGGGATGGGTAGAGCAGTTGCGTTAGGTGTTGGCGGATCGTGTTGAATTCTTTGTCTAGGTACCCATTTGAACATATTCTAAGCCCCCTGAGGAATCAGTTGCACCCTACCATGATCTTTACGGAGACATCGTGGTAGCTTAAGGAATGAATATAGGAAACAGCGAAAGTGGGTTTCCTATATACTGTGAAGGCATATCTGTTCTCTTATGATCAGTACATCTATAGGAACGGCAATATTCCTTCCTTTTCCCATTCTGTTTTGAATTTTATGGTCGGAACTAGCGAATTTAGTCTATTAAAAAATTCGTTAAAGCCTCCCCAGCTATTGTCCCAGAAAGTCAAAATATCATCTACGTATCTAAGCCAGATCATATTGCGGGGTTTGATAGACGACAAAATTTCTGTTTCGAAATATTCCATGTACAAGTTTGCTAGAAGGGGTGATAGGGGACTTCCCATGCTACAGCCAAATTTTTGTTTGTAAAAATTACCATTGAAAGAAAACACGTTGTTAGTTAAAGTTTTATCTATGCCAAGAGGAAAATGGTCTTCATACGGTTGTAACTTCCTCTCTAAAAAAGACAACACGTTGGCGATCGGGACTTTAGTAAATAATGACTCGACGTCTAGGCTGAGCAATTCGATGTTATTTGAGGGGATGTTTAAACTATTAAATTTTTTTATAAAATCCTCTGCATGTTTGACGTGGGAGGATGAGATGGTTCCTAGAAAAGGTGATAACAGGTCTGTGGTTGGGTGAAGGAATTACATATTACAATAAATAAGCATAAAATCTGAGCAAACGCGCACACACACACACATACTGAATACTAAATGAATTAATGTTAGTTGTGTATGCAGGCCTATTAATATATGTGCCAAGGGTACGCGGTAAGCAACAGTATAAGAAATGTGGTTATGGTAAGCGAGGGATGGACGATTTTTCATTGAAATGTAAATTCGTGGAAAAAGTTTGAAGTGAAATCAAAATGGAGATCAGAAAGAGGCTGCTGTAGACTCAACTTTCTAGAATCCTTTCCCAAATTCGCCCAGATCCTCTATACAGATTCCCCTCTTACCAAGCAATTCCTCGATCCTCACCTAAGCGCCCCTAGGGACCTCGGCACCAAACGAATAAGAGCGACCTTTCAGTCAGCAGAAACTTTCAAAACTGGGGGGAGTATAATTCATGGCTACAATGAGGAAAGGATATATCACAATTTTTGGTGTTGTCTTCTATCAAAATATCATAAATATAGTTATTTCGGTTCCTTGTTCGGTAAAAAAAAAAATAATTCCCAAATAAAAAATGAATCGTGAAGTCTTCACAATTCCGTTAATTTTCACTTTATTCCAGCGATATGCTCTGTGTGTGTGTGTGTGTATATATGTATATATATATATATATATATATATATATATATATATATATATATATATATATATATATATATATATATCCTAGAGCTTCTTTGCTCACGCTCAAATTTCGAAGACGCTGTTAAAGAAAGTGGTTCCAAAACTACATCCTACACCTTGGTGAAATCTAACCCGCCCCCCACCCCAAAAAAAAAACACACACACACACTTAAGCCCGTCGATTGTGGCGAATTCCTGAGGGCGTTTAGGATTCCTCAGTTTGAACAAGGCAATGCGAAATGACACCTCAGTGAATTCGTTGGGCGTTGTAATGTTTACTATATAAAATTAAATCAATAGACTTTTTCTGTATGACTAACTAAATCTCAAATCTTTTTTTATTAAAGATTTCTGATAGTTTTTGATAATAATCCCGTTAAATTAAACTCGCTGAATCGATGTCTGAATAAGATAAACTGGCAATACAAAATTAGGAAAACTGAAATGGTTTGAAGGAAAAATCTAGACAAGGAAAAATAAGCGAACAAGGAAAAATTCAAATGGATAAAGGAAAAAAAAAACAGAAAATAATTGAATTTTTCGAATAAGAGTGAGACCAAAGTTCCTGCAGAACGTTGTTGAAGGACTCAGGAATCAAGGACAAAAGGGAAGAGAGAGAGAGAGAGAAAGGTGAAATATAAAAAAGCAAACGACATCAAATTCTGATGGTGAAACCAACAAACCTTCAGTCGCTTGTATCTGCGATGCAGTCGTCAGGATGTTCCAACCTTCCAGTTTGATCTGACAGTCCGAAATATTGTATCCTTTGAAAATGATCCTGTTATAGAACTGACTTTATAAAGCATGAATTATAAACCATACATTTCGATTGTCTAAAAATTAATGAAATGTAAAAAAAAAAAAATTTGTAGGCAAAAAAAAGTATCGCTTGATGGTCATTCATTCCTCCGTTTTGTTTTTCTGAAATGAAGACCTAAATTTCATAATCAATCGATCAATCAATCAATAAAAAGCATCCCTAACGATTCATTCGTAAGTTCTACAGAGCAATTTCCTGTTCTGATTTATTCCAACCAATCTCAAATTATTATTTTTTTTTACTTTTCACTGGCCAAAAGGAGAGGACGATTCTGGCCGACAGAAAATGGAGAAAGAGAGAAGAAAAGAGAAAGGGAGAATCGTTAAAGTGAGAAATGGAAAGGAAAGGCAAAAACCGACATAATCAATCGTGAGATTTTGAGGAGGGAGGCCAAGAAAAAAGGACGGTGATAGATGGCTTAGGGAATCGGTAACAGTTCTGATTTTTGGAAAATGACATTACAGGCTGCTGTTGCAATGAAAGCTTTTCTCACAAGGCTTTGGTTATGGTACTTTGTACACCCTAGTGTCCTACACAAGTGTCTCAAACTCTGGCGATACAAGGATATGTGCACTTACAGCCGCTGCAGATGATGGCTAATTCCCGACCCTATCTCTCTCACCGTTTGGTGTCCAGGATTTGATGTTTGTTGTGAATGCTTTGGGGTATATTCAACCAAATGGTGCCATCTTGAACAACCAGCTAATTGTATTTACGTTAATTTTCCGCGGAGATTTATAATGATTACACGAGACTTGATATGATATTCAGCCTGTTCTCCTTCAGCAAAACTGTGCTATCACTTTTGGGCAGTGGCCTCCTGTTAAAACCAAGTCATTTCTTCGTCTGATTTTGATTGGTCCTTTTCGCAGCCGCAAATCACAAAGTATCAACAAACATGAAATATAGGCAAAACAAGAAGGAAGAACTTATCCCTCCAAACTTTCTGAAGCCTGAGACTCCGCTGGGCATTTTGGGCAACGAGCAGTCGATGGAGCATTGCCATGTCATGACACCTAACGTATCGTACACTTTATGACGGGAAGAATGGAAAAAATCGTCATAAAAATGACAGTCCCTTCTCGAAACATGTCCATTGGTCATAAACAGAGGGTGTGTGTGACATTTAAATGTGTCCCACTGCTTACAAAATTGCTATCAAACACCAGAAGACTTGTATGTTATCTGGGCATTCACGGCTTTCCTTCTCGAGATTTTACGTCGAATTCTCCCTTTGTACGTCTATAATAATTCACAAACAAATATACACATATATTGTACATATATATATATAATATATAATATATATATACTAGTTAACCAACCCGGCGCTGCCCAGGAAAGCTCTGAATTACAACCGATAAACTCTCTCTCTCTCACCTCCCAACATCCCATCTACTCTCTCTCACTTCTCTCTCTCTCTCTCTCTCTCTCCCTTTCCTGTTAAGATACAGTAGTTGTTTCAATTACATTGCCTAGCATTCTTGACATTTTATATTTCACCCCTCCTCACCCCGACTTAATATCGGGGCTGAGCTTGGACTTAAAGGGCATCGGGAGTGTCACTATTCATCTCAGCAAGCTTGAAAACTATGGAATAGACACTAATATTTGTCGTTTTTGGTTATTTTTACATGTCGCCCCATTCCCAACCCTTGTCAACCCAACATCTATCAGGGCTGAGCTTGGACTTAAAGGGCATCAGGAGTGTCACTGTTCATCTCGGCGACCTCAGAAAATATAGATTAGACACTAATATCTGTCATTCTTTATTATTTTTACATGTTACCCCCTTTCCACACCGCTCCTTTGGTGCCAGTGATGTCTTACCCCAACAGTGTTCTTTTCGGGATAGTAAGTGAAGTGTATACCAAGTTTGGATGAAATTTCTCAATGCATTTCAAAGTGTATGTGGAACATACACACACAAACACAAACACCTACATACATCCATTTTCATAAATATAGAGATATATTTTTTTCTATGGATTACGATGTTGTGACTGCATTTTTACTTGACTAATCTTAGCCTTACAAAAACCTCTCGTAAGACCACAAATAGAATAATTGAAAGAACAATTAATAATTGGAAGGTCGCCAAGTAAGAATATGTTTCTTAACACTGGTTTATTTTACACACACAATATGATGAATTTAACAGTGGGAGTGATGGACAAATCTCACTAAAACAAGTGGAAAAAGGGCACAACAGTCATCCACCGAATTAATGCATCAATTTCCCAGTGGGGTACGTGTAAATGGCCGCTTGCAAGTGGTCCTTAAGCCAGTCGGCAATGCGGTGATATCAGCCTCGGTACAGGCTACTTCTTCAGGCAATCAGGAACACAGAGGAATGGCTACATAGGTAACTTGCAATGATAACACTCCTGGAGGAGAAATAATTCCAGATAAGACTACTAACGAAGTGATATCTCTCTAAAAAAAAAGTTAATACACAAATTGGAGGGAATCGCCTTACTTTACTCGCTTTTTGGCAAGGGGCATGACTTACGTTATGTATTGTTCAAGGGATTACACACTGGATATAACATGTCGAAGGGACAGAGATTTTCCTTAAGTGGTGACGTGAGAAAAATAAAAAACGAGTCATTTCCCTTCCTGGGACATACCATGTTTGTTTCCTGGGACTGCTTACACACACATCTATAGGTTGATGACATCAGAGCTTCTCTTGGACAGTGTCCGGTAACAGGGGTCACAATCGGTCCAGTGTATGTGAAGAATGAGTTCCTGCCTGCCGCAGTTCAGTCATCAAACGGACAGAGCTTCACCGTGATGACAAGCAGACTAAACTGCTAGTGTGGGGCACTGGGGCCTTATAAGGCTTCTGATGGTGCTCGGGGCTTGGCTTCAGGCGATGTCACTGGCTGTGACCTGCGGATTAAGGAAAAGGTCTACGGCCAGTAAAGTGAGGAAAACCAACAGTGGGTTTTAATAACATTTTAAGGCCTAGATAGGAGAAACAACAACCTGCTCCAGTTGTTTTCCCTGGAGGGGCTTACGGGCCTGACCCTTGAAGAGGATCACGAGCCAATCCTAGAGTCTGCCCTTTCACACCAAACTTCGTGGGTCTCCCTATCCCCCCACTGGTTCGATATTTTCCCTCTTAACTCTGATAACTTAGCGATCCAACGGCATAGAAAACCATAAAAAAACAAAAAAATATACATTATTATGTATAGAATATGTTGATAGTATATCTTTTCAAAGTGTCTTATATTTACTCTTCTAATTATCATGTATTCTGTGTAATAATGATAATTATGTAAAAATATCATTTAAGTAAAATGTCATTTGTTGTGATGTATGTTAGATATCACATTAGCATAATTTAAAATCTTTAGAATTAATATCGTAATAGCAGGGTAGAGAGATTGTGTCACTCGGACTCATGTGACTGGGGATGTTATCTGGATCGCTTTTGTTTTGAATCAAGCAATAAGTCACGGCAACAGTCGAGATTCTGGGAAGTCACGCCCTCGTTTGCCTGAAACATGTCTTGATCTAGACACAAGTCGAACAATTGCATCAAGGCACGTGTTGTATTGCAATACCCATTGTTTAAATGTGTCCTGTTCTGGGAGAAAGTATTGCACAAAACCGCATGGCTATTACGTCATATGGTTTCTAGGACGTGTTCCAGTCGAGACAATTGCATTGTCCTGATCGCGTCAGCTTTGGCCCAAAACGTTTTGCCTTGATAATGACGTCATCCTACTTTGCTAGAATGATCTGTGGGGTATTGCTTTTGACTGGAGACCGAAAAAATTGTCAGAGAGAGACTGGAAACTGTGTGTTATATTAATAGTAATATCTCTCTCTCTCTCTCTCTCTCTCTCTCTCTCTCTCTCTCTCTCTCTCTCTCTCTCTCTCAGATCCATTTGGTACAATTTCCTTTTTAAGTAACGTAAATTATTTTTATATTGGTCACTCTATGAATTCATTGTGAAATCTATATAGACATTATACAGTGTATATATTGGTAACTGTACCTATTGTGTACATTGTGGACAACATCTGTAGATTGTGAAAGCTGGTGTAAGCTTGTGAAAGGTATTGTAATTTTTACAAATTCTTGAACCATGGCGTTTAATTTGCAGAGTGAATTGATTTTTGTGAATTTAATACATTAACACTTTCTTAAGTTTTGTATAATTGTGTGTTCTTAGTTTCATTTGAACATCTGCTTAGCTCATTTCAAGTCCTAATTTTTACATTTGGTGAGTTTAATACATTTACATTTTTTGTGTGTTTACAATCTTAGTTTTTCAAGATACTTCACATATTAATATTTGGCGATTTAAATTTATATGTAGTGATTTAAATTTGTTTCATAATTTGATTTAAGAATGAATTAAGTTTGTGTTTTCAGGTAATAGTAATTATTGTGAATTTTGATTGATTAATTTTGAATTAAAAATAAATTTTTATACTTAGTTTTTACAATAGTGTTTCAGTTATTGACCACCAGTGGGAGGAATAACATTGTGAATATAGTGATATATTTTGTTCCTTCAGTTTTGCTGAAGCGACTCCAATCGAGGAGACAGTTATAGTTGTTAACTTTCATATGTTTTGATACTTCACGTTGTTGATTGGCTTTTCAAGGGATCACTGTTGCCTTTAGAGTTTTGTCTTTTTTTATGTTATGAGAGTTCAGGTATCTGGCTGCAGTGAGGCAATAACCAGGTACTTGGAACATGAGAGTTCAGGTATCTGGCTGCAGTGAGGCAATAACCAGGTACTTGGAACATGGGAGTTCAGGTATCTGGCTGCAGTGAGGCAATAACCAGGTACTTGGAACATGGGAGTTCAGGTATCTGGCTGCAGTGAGGCAATAACCAGGTACTTGGAACATGAGAGTTCAGGTATCTGGCTGCAGTGAGGCAATAACCAGGTACTTGGAACATGGGAGTTCAGGTATCTGGCTGCAGTGAGGCAACCAGGTATCTTGGAACATGAGAGTTCAGGTATCTGGCTGCAGTGAGGCAATAACCAGGTACTTGGAACATGAGAGTTCAGGTATCTGGCTGCAGTGAGGCAATAACCAGGTACTTGGAACACTTCGTGACAATTAAAATTGGTGCCCAAACCAAGGGGCAAAACAAAATATCACTGGTTTATGGTTTATACTGGTGGTGTTAGGAATTTTTTGATAGGAGAGTGACCACATTGTTGTTTTTGCAATTTATTGTGAGTTGTTTAGTTGAATAACTTAGAGAAACTGGTTCTGTTCAATGTTCAGGAGCTTTTAGCAACTCCTTCCATCCAAGAAATATGTGAATCCAATCTGACTATGGCACAGTGGACTGCTTTAGCCTCAGCCTGTGGAGGTGAAGTGTGTAGTAGTATGATTACAGCACAAGTGAAATGTATTGCAACCCAAGCATTGATGGACTCTGGTAAAGTAGATGAAGAATTTGGAGAGGCACAAGAATTATTGAATGTAGCTGAGTCTGAGATAGAAAAAAAATAAATTAATAACTCTTTGGAAAGATACACTGTCAACATATTCTATACATGCATATATATATATATATATATATATATATATATGCATGCATGTGTATGTGTATGTGTGTGTGCGAGTGTTTGTCTGTGCCAGAGTTACCCGTTAATACAGTTATTTCTGAATTTTATGGTACCATTGAATTGACTTCATTCTACTCAAAATAAGAAAACTTCTTCGGTCATTTGGTATCATAAATGAATGCATATTTATTGCTGATATTTTCACGCAAAACACAGGCGTATTGCACGAAGAGCAGTGTAGCAATAGGTTAGTGGCAATTCTTAATCGCAATTTATGATGATACACGCACACTCTTCATCACATTCTAATGGCACTCTCGTCCAAAGACCTGCCCTTAAATAAAAATATGGCTGCCTGTGAGGCAGGAAGTTGGCAGTTTTGCGATTTGAAGTCTCCCCGTGAAGAATGATTTCCTTGGTCATTGCTGAGCTTGAAAAGATGGCGTCTAATACCGTTGATTTGAATATTCATCTTTTTCTTTATCTAATTCAATAGCGTGGGGGACCAGAAGCCCTTTCCAGGTCATTATTCACGATGAACTCGGTCGCTGCCGAGGGTTTATGTAAAAACAGTCTGGCAGAATAAAATAACAACCAACATTTCGGTTCTCTTTCATGCTGTTGTTGGAGACTCATGCCAAGACGATCAACGATTTCTGTTGACGAAATAAAAACGTTTGAGACTTTTATTCCAAAACGATGACGAGTGTTGGAGACACTGGAAGAGATGACGAGTGTTGGAGACTCTGCCAAGACGATGATATATTTATTTTCATTACGAGTGTTGGTTTTTCATTAATATTTTTTTTCCCATCTATTCCATTGTCGTAAGCAGGCCTTAAATTTGGAGATTCGTAGTCGTACGAATGACGACATATACTTGACCATATTTTATCACTTCAATCAACCATATCTTTATAGTGTATCTTATATTTTCAAGAAAATGACAATAATGTTGAGAGACTGTGTTTTCCAAAATACGAAAACGGGGGTTAAAAACATGGGAGATGACTGTGTTGAAGAACGGTTCCTTCAGCCAAATGAATAAAAATGTTATTCACTAAAAAGACAAATTTAAACCATTTTTTTGCTGGTACAGTCCAGGTGGACTAGAATATTTTACTAGAAACTAAGTTACTTCAGGTAAATTACTGGCACCAAGAAACACAAAACATTAAAATATTAATAAGGTACAAAAATGTGTCTTAGAAATTTCTGATGATATGCTTGGTCAAACGTCATTACATATCGGAGAGGCTTAGCGGAAACATGAGCAAGAGAAAAGCCTGTATATATAGCTATTCTGCTGGCGCTTGCCAGCGAAGAAGTGAACGATAAAAAGAAAAAGAAACTATTCTGGATGAAAGAGTGTACAAAAACCTACTTAAATACATACACTGCCTTAAACGTGTTTAAATATTTCCCCACATCTTCATCTGTGTCTATTGTAGGGATCCCTTCTTCCTGAATTTCCTGGTCCCAGAGGAAGTTGAGAGTGCCGAAGTTAAATATACCTCAGTTTAACCAGACCACTGAGGAGCTGATTAACAGCTCTCCTAGAGAGGGCTGGCCCGAAGGATTAGACTTATTTTACGTGGCTAAGAACCAATTGGTTACCTAGCAACAGGACCTACAGCTCATTGTGGAATCCGAACCACATTATAGCAAGAAATGAATTTCTATCACCAGAAATAAATTCCTCTAATTCTTCATTGGCCGGTCGGAAACTCGAGCTAGGGCCTAGCAGAGTGCTAGCCAAGAACTCTACTGACTCGTCCAACGAGGAACGAAAAAAACCATCAGGAGGGTACATAGATGTTTTCCCTTGCAGTGCTGGATTTTTCACTTTGAAGCATCTTTTTAAAATTCTTTCCCGTAGGAAGTATGAAGTGAGTTAATTTTCTTGGGTATCATATCCTTTGTGGCATTGGGGATATGTTCTTTCAATTTATCAAGCAACTTTAGTAACACTTTGCCTTTAGGTTTCTTATTTATATTTCTCGCGTTTTATCTTCCACAGGCAAGGAAATGATTAGAGCCTCGATGGCTAGGTCGGTAGAGCAGCAGCCTCGGACATTGGAGAGGTCTGTGGTGTGGGTTCAAATCTGCAGCCAACCAGTCAGAAAGGCGGACACTTTGCTATCCACGTAGACACCCCGGGATTATGTATGTAATCAACGGATAGGTTTGCTGAAAAAAAATGGGTGTTACAGACCAATACACACACAAACAAAGCCACTCCAACGTCTTCTAAAAACATAACAGACACCTCACACGTCTCAAACTGTCGACCTAACCGCTCGATTCTCCTTGCTGCTGGGGATTTGGTACAATACATGTACACATGCGCTACCGGGGTCTAAGCGGTGTCAGGCAGGGCTGCCAATCGAGGCTACGGTCTACCCCAACGCCAAATCAAAGTCCTTCAAAAGAAGGCATAGTGCTTACCCCATATAAAAAAATGGGAAAAAGCACGTTAAGCAAAGAAGGCAAGGAAACGATTGATAAAGTTCAGTGGACTCTGACCCAAATTCTTGATGCTCCTGTGTGTTCACCATGGCTGCTGTTGCCCAAATGAGCATGCATGATCAAACATCACTGCACACTTGTCAAACATGCAGGTCAAACGTCATGTTGGACGAACCAGCTTCAAACAGCTTGTTCAGTCCTTCAAACAGGATGTTCTCTAGATAGACAGGATGTTCTCTTGATAGGATGGATGTTCTGACAGGATGGATGTTCTCTTGATAGGATGTTCTGACAGGATGAGTGTTAGATAGACAGGATGTTCTCTTGAAAGGCTGTTCTCTAGACAGGATGGTCTCTTGAAAGGCTGTTCTCTAGCCAGGATGTTCTTTAGATAGACAGGATGTTTCTTGACAGGATGTTCTCTTGATAGGATGGATATTATCTGGACAGGATGTAATCTTGATAGGATGTTCTCCTGACAGGACGATCTCTTGAAAGGATGTTCTCTATATAGACATGATGATCTCTTGAAAGGATGTTGTTTAGATAGGATGTTCTCTAGATAGACAGGATGTTCTTTTGATAGGATGATCTCTTGACAGGATGTTCTCTTGATAAAATGTCCTCTTGGCAAGATGTTCTCTTAATATGTTCTCTTGATAAAACAAGATGTTTTCTTGACAGGATGTTCTCCAGATAGGATGTTCTCTTAACACACACACACACACATATATAATATATATTATATATGTGTGTTAGTGTGTGTGTGTGTGTGTGATTGCTGTGTGTTTTTGAGTAATTTCACTTCACTGCACTCCAGTTTCATACATTCCCGCTTCACTTCTTTCCGCTTCAACACACTTCTCAGTTTCAGCATTCACTTCCTTGCTTGACACTTGAGTCTGTCACTCCAAAACATTTTTGTCTCAAATTGCACTTCATTTCCACATTCCCTTTCAGTTGCAACAAACTTCTGTTTGTTCCATTGGCACTTCATTGAATTTCTATTTTACACTTCCACTTCACTCCACTTCAGTCTTTCCATTTCCACTCCATTGCACTTCTGTATTACACTTCTATTTCACTCCACTTCATTCTTTCCATTTTCACTTCATTGCACTTCTATATTACACTTCTATTTCATTCCACTTCATTCTTTCCATTTCCACTTCATTCCACTTCTATATTACATTTCCGCTTCATCCACGCCAGTCTTTCAATTTCCACTTCATTCCGCTTCTATATTGCACTTCCACCACTTCACTTCAGCCTTTCCACTTCATTCCACTTCTGTATTACACTTCTGTTTCACTCCACTTCATTCTTTCCATTTCCACTTCATTGCACTTCTACATTACACTTCTGTTTCACTCCACTTCATTCTTTCCATTTCCACTTCATTGCACTTCTACATTACACTTCAACTCCACTCCACTCCAGTCTTTCCATTTCCTTGTTAGTAGATAACCAGACCAAGATTCTGGGCCTCATTTCATCAAATTATAAAATACTAAACTAGCCATTTACACAAAATAGCCATGGTTACCCAAGTATTAGTACAACCTCAAGGATATTATATACCCACAATGCAGGAGGTGGGTTTTTGTTAATTCTCCTATGACATCGGAGTGCGTTATAACCTTTTTTTTTCATTTTATTTTTTTTTTTCTGAGAGAACATTATTAAATCGGACAAGCGACGTTGAAGTTTAATGCCCTTTTAGTTTATAAGACGATAATTCAGTAGTGATAATACTGCTTTTCCCAGGTATCGAGAAATCAAAATAAATAAATGGGGAATTTAAATTTACATTTAGTTATCGATTTATTTGATTTCTATTTATCTAGTTATTTAGGCTTTATGTATGTATTTATTTATTTATTTTATCTGTTTATTTTATTTATTTTTACAAAATTTTGACAGCATGATACCAATATTCAAAACAGGATTTAGATATATATATTTTTTTTTTCTTCTTTTCTACAAACCTGTTGCTTAAGATTTGCGTGAAATCTGGTCTGGTTTTGGGACCAAGAAAACATTTAATGAAATGGATCACAGTGGCATTATGTCTGAAGTAGGTTGCTTTCATCACGTGGATGTCGTTTTATTATTATAATGGTTTATGTCTGAAGGTGAATTTAAGTTTATGTCAGAGAATAAACACGTCCAGTACAAGAGTCAGTTAACAGTTACAAAACTTAATAATGTCTGATGTATGTAGATATGTTTAGATTATCTGTTGCAAAACTGAAGTACTTATCTTAATCTTACTGGATACGAACATCAGAGCAACAGAACCGAGAAGTTAGGTGGGTCTTATAAGAAAACCGTATTTTATTTACTTTTGAATGCTGTCTCGAGCAAAAGACTAATAAATTAAGGGCGGTGGCTGTTGTAGCGATCTCAGAATGAGCATCTTGAGATGTCAGAATTGGTAGCTGAAGGGAGGCTTTAGAGAGAGAGAGAGAGAGAGAGAGAGCTTTTCTTTCTGTTCTTCATATGGAGCTTTACGTTGTGTGGACACCCCCCCCCAAACCCCACACAATTTATCCCCCATACCGCATGCTTTCGCCTTGTCAGCGATGCTAGAGTTATTTTGCAGATCCATTACGTACGTCCAACAGCCTTATTCTATTATTAAACATATATATATATATATATATATATATATATATATATATATATATATATATATATATATATATATATATTTCCACAGGTGAAAAATAAGAGACGGTGTGTAGATCTGACTGGTTTTGACTTCATTTCCAAGCCATTGACGAAGGACTGATCATCAGTCCTTCGTCAATGGCTTGGAAATGAAGTTGAAACCAGTCAGACCTACACACCTTTCCTTATTTTTCACCTGTGGTAATGTGTGATAAATGAATCACGTGCAAATGTGATAATAATCATATATATATATATATATATATATATATATATATATATATATATATATATATACACACAACAATGTACATATGTACACATACATTTATATTCATATGTATGCATGTACTGTTTGTGTTAATTTCACAAAGCTCTTATCAAGTTTTGTTTTTCATATGTAAAGGGAAGTATTTATGGTTAATGGTAATGTAACGTCAATAAAAAAGTTAATATGTGTCCTCCCATTTCACTCAACAAAACTCGTTGCCCAAAGCATTCGTGAGTTTGGACGACCCACAAACCTTTCCCTTGGCAAGGATAAGCCTCTCTCGTGCATGACCCTCGACCTCCATTATTATTTTTCATGGAAAATTAGGTCACGAAAGCAAGAAACACATAATGAGCGCAGTTAAACCGAATTTCAATAGCATTAGTTTAACAGAAGCAGAGATAATTACAAGATGGTTTACCCACGCACATACTAGAAAGGAAATTTCGCGTGTTTTCTCTTTCAGGCAATGCGGGTGTGGTGTTCTGAACTGGATGTTTCAGTAGTTTAATTGATAAAGAAATATATATATATATATATATATATATATGTGTGTGTGTGTGTGTGTGTGTGTGTGTATATATATATAATTCAATTCTCACTCATGTACATTGGGAATAACTTAAACCCAAAAGGAATTATACAAGTGGCAAGTGCATCTGCCGTGGCCAGGGTTAGAGCTTCTGCACTTTGCGGCTGAAACAGAGGACAACCTGACCCATCCATTCAGCTGTCTCTGAGATCTATAAGAACATTTGAACTCCTGTATAGATCACAGTCGAATTCAGGTTATGTACTTTGATGCGGCGAACATTTTTGAAAGGGTTTGAAATTAATGGAGATGAAAAATCTACCAACAAATGTCTTTTTATTCAAAGCAGTGGATATTTGGATGTATTCTCGTTACTCCTTTCTCCTGTAGGGGTTAGAGGTGCACTGTAGGCATTACCTATGGCTCTTTGCTGCAGCGTCCCTTCCCTGGCCCCTAGCTGCAACCCCGTTCATTCCTTTTACTATTCCTCCATTCATATTATCTTTCTTCCATCTTACTACCCGTCCTCTCCTAATAATTGTTTCACAGTTCAGCTGCTAAAGCTTTTTACTCTCAATTTCCAATTCACCGCTGAATGACCTCGTGGGTCCCAATGCTTGGCCGTTGGCCTGAATTGTGTATTCGATGGAAATTCATTTCTCGTCATAATGTGGTTCGGATTCCACAATAAGCTGTAGGTCCCGTTGCTAGGTAACCAGTTGGTTCTTAGCCACGTAAAATGAGTCTGTTCGGATTCCACAACAAGCTGTAGGTCCCGTTGCTAGGTAGCCAGTTGGTTCTTAGCCACGTAAAATGAATCCATTACAACTGAGAGAGCCAGTTGGTTCTTAGCCACGTAAAATGAATTTTCCACAACAATTAGGTCCCGTTGCTAGGTAGCCAGTTGGTTCCTAGCCACGTAAAATGAGTCTGTTCGGATTCCACATTATATCCGAAGTTGTGGTAGCCAGTTGGATATTACGTAAAATGAATCATTGGGAAGAGTTGCTAGGTTTGGTTCTTAGCCACGTAAAATGAATCTGTTATTCCACAACAAGCTGTAGGTCCCGTTGCTAGGTAGCCAGTTGGTTCTTAGCCATAAAATCAATCTTATGCATTTTAAAACAGTGGTCTGCTTCAAAAAGGGACTTTTAACTTATTGTTCTAACTCCTTGTCTTGTTGGTGCTGATTATATGTTGGGGAAATGTGTCGTCTTTCATCGGAATCATATCAGAAAGGAAAACTCAATTTTCCATTGACTTTAGCAGCCTGATTTCCAACACTGGAATGAAACTAATATTTCAGTGATGAAACTGTAAAGTAGTTATGTGCATGTATTTAAAAAATACAGTTTATACAACTGAGAGAAAGTGGAGAATATTTTACTATTGGCTCAGGTCCTGATGACCTTTAATTATATCCGAAGGTGATGAGGATATTGTTCGTATACCTTAGTTTTACCAGACCACGACAAGTCCGAGGATAAAGGACATTCGCAACACTAGCCATTAATGCATTTGGAAACTGCTGTCAAAAGGGATTTACCTATGTATGTATGTATGTATGTTTTGTGCGTATTTGAATTTATGAATATATATATAATAAAGACAAAATCCAAGAAAGAAAGAGAAACAGTGGACTGTGATACTTGTTGTCCTTTACTTGTGTGTGTGTGCTCTTTCCTTCGTTGATTTTGTCTTTATTTATTTATATATGTATGCATGTATGTATATATACAATACATACCACACATATTTATATATGTGTGTAAATATATATACATTTTTCTTGAAAGCTATTATGCGAAATTATATAATGATAGGTTTATCACAATGGTTAACATTATTCCAACTCTTGTAAGCTTAAATGTTCGTTGGAAATAAGATTCCTAAACATCACAGATTTCAACAAGAAATCGGCAAATTCGTAAAAGGGAGATTCTCAACATAACTCTTAATTTCCGGTATTGATATAGAACAAATAATGTTAATGAAAATTCACATGAAAACTCATCCATTCAGGATGTTTAAACAAATTCGCGTTTTACTGTTTTTCAGTGTTTGAACAAACAGTAATTTAGATCTCTCTCTCTCTCTCTCTCTCTCTCTCTCTCTCTCTCTCTCTCTCTCTCTCTCTAACTGATTTCTGAATTTCTATTCTATTCACATTTTTCCCGGTTACACCAAGGGAAGGTCGAGAGTAGCCGCAAATGCACAAGATTTCGAGGAAAAGCTGAACTTAATGAAAACCACTGGATTGGCCATTTCCCCACTTTTCAATTTTGTATGTCATTTGATTCGTCTCCCCTTCAGCTCAGCCCACGAAGGCACTTTCCAGTTCTAATTCTCCTCAAATAATGAAAGTCTGCAGACCCGTTCCAGGGTTAATTCAGTAATGGCGCTAAATACATTTCACTCATGATATTTGACGATATCCTCAATCTTTGACGATCTCAAAGACAAAGGACTTGAAAATTCCTCTTGACGAGTTCTTGGTGTAAACATTTCAAATATTTTGTTCATTCTCACTATATGAAGGTTTCAGAAAATGGAAAGAT
This sequence comes from Macrobrachium rosenbergii, assembly GCF_040412425.1. NCBI lineage: Eukaryota > Metazoa > Arthropoda > Malacostraca > Decapoda > Palaemonidae > Macrobrachium > Macrobrachium rosenbergii. Next base: position 1,085,363 of record NW_027100730.1, read on the forward strand.
TTTCTCCTGCTGGGACGAATCCGAAAAATAAATTATTTTCCCATAATCTTTTTCGACACAGAAAAAAAGAAAAGAATGGTTAAAGATGCCTGTGAATTTGGAAAACAGACTGGTGGGAAGGAATAAATTAACAGAAGAGAATAGGCTGTCTATTTTCCGCCCATTTCGTTTTGGAAGGAATCACCATTGGTAGTATCTGTGACATCTAGTTTTTCAGAAGTGACGAATTTAGTTCTGGTAATAAGATAAGTGTCTGGTTACCAAGAATGTTGTAAGAAATTATGTGACATACTTTGGGCAGATCCTCACTTTTAACGAATTGCTAAAGGACCGAGTTTCTTCAGTGGCTGAAATTAAGGATGGGTATCCTGAGCAGTCATCCGAGGGATGTTAAGCAGGTCTAAAGAAAGGATGGGTTCACTTCCTAGACCAGGATATGACACTGCTTTCAAGATTAGGTCGGGTTTGTTAGGAAGTTCAGGGGCTTAGATAGAAACCTTCCTACAGGAGTTTGCCCTTTGTGAAATTTAATCTCTAGAAGACTTCTTGGCAAGATGATATCGATGTTTAAAGACTGTATATGTATATATATATGTATATACATAAATTTACGATTTAACCTCAATATTTGTACAATATCTGACTGCTGTTGATTCAGGAAATCGTAAAAAAGAAGGAAAGGGGGAATATAACTGATCTGAGGGCTCTCCCCACAAGGCAATTGTAAGCAAACACTGTAGGGTAAGTTTAAGATTACATATATTTACATTAAACGACCAATCAGAAGATGAAATGAATTAAACAGGCAGGCAAGGCCTGAGAGATCAATTATAACTATGAACACGCAAAGGTAGATCTGTATGTGACGATGCTGATTCACAAAGGGCAAGGCACAATCAAGGAAGAATTCCACTAGGGTCCCTCTGTAAACGGAGAGATTCGCGAATTAAAGGCCAGTAAGGACACATTAAAATATGCATTAGACAAGGCGGTCCACGGACGGTACCAAGGATGCCTTGACACGATTTTACGTAATTACTCAAACACTGGAATTTTCAGAACTCTGCTCTAACTAGGCGAGGTTAATATGGAAATACTGGCACTTAGAAACAAAATTAGGAAGTATAGCGCGAGAATTAATCCAGTGTGACTGAATGAAAGAATCTTTGCAACAGATCACTCTATCTTATGGAAGAGGTGGCTTCGGCGTAGGTAATGCCAGCAGAGGAGGACTAAAAGGCTTCACTGGTAAGAATACTAAGGCCCTCTACAAGATAGGACCACGTTCCTACAGGCACCACACCTTTCTCTTAATCTGGTTCATTCTGCTTCTCACCAGAAAAAGTTAAGTATATCTTAGTTTAACCAGACCACTGAGCTGATTAACGGCTCTCCTAGGGCTGGCCCAAAAGGATTAGATTTATTTTTACGTGGCTAAGAACCAGCTGGTTACCTAGCAACGGGACCTACAGCTTCTTGTGGAATCCGAACCACATTATAGCGAGAAGTGAATTTCTATCACCAGAAACAAATTCCTCTTGTTCTTCACTGGCCGGTCGGAGATTCGAACTCGCGACCAACAGAGTGGTAGCTGAGAACGGAACCCGCTCACCCAGCGAAAAACCAGCTTATTGACCTCCTGGCCTCGTGTCCTGAAAGCAAAGGTCTTCCCAGAGTCACATGTTCCAAGAGAGAAAGTGGGAGAGATATACAGAGTGTAATTAATGGAGGGATCAATCTTCCTTCCGCCCTTCCTAAGCAATGCACTTTTTTTTATTTTTCAGCATTAAATTAAGTGTTTGGTAGCTGGGATGCTTAGGAAGATGTAGAAATTTATATATATATATATATATATATATATATATATATATATATATATATATATATATATATATATATACAGCCGGCACTCTTAGACTTAGACTCTTCCCGACAAAGGAAATTCAGAAAATAAAATGGAAGCGGCGGATTACCAACCTTTTAATGGAGGCTGCAATGAACATAACTGAATACAAAGCTTAATAGAGGTACTCACAACATAATACAACCCCTTAGTAATAGAAACAAACATTCTTAATCACCAATTGGGCCCAAATCTTGAAAGAGAAAGAGAAAAGGAATATTTTATTAAAATGACGTCATGCAATTAAGTTGCAAAAATGAATGAATACGATAAATGTTGGTAGTTATGATTTGATTAATGTTCTGTATTATTGTGTTGCTGTTATAGTAATATCAAATGAACTTCATAATCCAGAAAAAAAAATCCGAAAACAATCTAAAAAACCTTTGAGAAAAATAAAAATAAAAAATTATACTTGTGGGCTGAAATTCCATTCTTAAGTCTAAGTAATCCTTATTTATACAAATCAATATTCAAGGGCACAGCCTTTCCGTTTTTTGACACCTGCAAACCGTTTGGGAACTGAGTCTGCCAGTTTTTGGCACAATGTGATGGGGATACTGTCCCAAAGTTTTACCAGCTCCTCCTTCAACTGATGTTCTGATGTGATCTCCAATCTTCCTGTGTCGTGTCTTTGCATTGCTCAACAAATTTAAGCCTATTCTCTTTTTGTTTCTCATTTATCAAGGGCTTCTTTCTGGCACGGCAACTCCGATACTTCAAGTCACGTTGCAGTGTCTGTTGCAGACATCTCTTAGACACCCCTGCAAGCAATCTGGGATATCTTTCCATGAGATCATTTGCTGTAAGGCAAGGATCTATCTCAATATAACGTTTAATGACGTTCTGGGTTCTCTGAGAGATTTTCCGGGCCCCCCCCCACCACCCTTAGCCTTCTTGTGGACTGGTATTTCACCCCTGTCGCTAGCCTTGAATTTCTGGACGAGCCGATTCACCGTCCGGAGGTTCAAGCCCTTAAGGCGGCTGATGTCGGGACCTTTGTTACCTGCCCTGTACAGGTCAATCGCTCCTTGAATATCTGCAGTTTTCATATACTTCCCAGGCATAATGGTGAGCCGGGGAAAAGCGCCTTAATCCAAAAAAATTAACCCCCAACCACAGACATATGTACACCAACACTTACCAACCTCATGGGTCACTGAGCTGCTCATTTTTCGCGGGCTGCTACGCTGTTGAGTGAGGCTCGCTGCCAGATGTATACTTCACAGCAAGAGAGCCCGTGTTCTAAGAGATTTGATCATCATTGAGTTAGCGTGAAAAGACTTGTCCTGCATGACTTTGAGACAGGTCTAATGGCTGGTCATATATATATATATATATATATATATATATATATTATATATATATATGGTTTTACCTATATATATATATATATTATATATATATATATATTTATATTTTTATAGAAAATTCAATTCACAATCACCCTGGAACAGAAATAAATTTCTGACTACTATTTTGGGATCAGGCAACCCAGGTCTCTCAGAAGGGAAATGCAGGGCGTTACCACTGGGCCATACAAGTCTAAAAGAAGTTGGAACCTGAGAGCAACTGCACCTTAGATTACTTTAGAATAACTGCTTGCATACCACAGTTTTTAACAACTTCCCAAACTCAGACGAATGACCCAATAGACAACATTTCATTCGGGAAACAGATCCCTTCTGAGTGAATAAGATAGAAATTATTTCAACAGCACAATCACGAATGTGGAACAGAAATAAATTTCTGACTCACGTCGGGATTGAACCAGGTCTCTCAGGTGGACAATCAAAAGGAAGATTACCCACTGGGCCATCAAGTCCATCTGCAGTTGGAATTATTCACCAGAAGGGATAATTGGAAGAATGAAATGTTGTCTATTGGGTCATTGCTGAGTCGGGAAGTTGGGGAAAAGTATCTTGATATGCAAGCAGACACTTGCCCAAACACTGGGTGCAGTTAAATTAAGGTTCCAACTGCTTTTAGATGATATCAGTGGGTAACATGAAATTTCCACCTGAAAGAAATGGAAAATCAGTGAGTCAGAAAGTAAGTTCGTTGACTGATTGTGTGTTGAAAACCTCTGATCATTCACTCAGACGGGATCTTGGAATGAAATGTTGTCTATTGGGTAGATAAGAATGGAGTCGGGAAAGTTGGGGAGGGGCTTGCACTGGTATGAAAACCAGGCTTGCCCAGGTAGCCACATGTTCAGGGCAGTTGCCTCAGGTTCCAACTTCTTTTAGACTTGTTTGGTTTCCAGCCAAGATGCCTTGCTTTCCACCTGAGAGACCTGGCCCGATCCCGACGTGAGTTGGAAATTTAATATATATCTATATATATATATATCATATTATATATATATATATATATATATATATATATATATATATGCCTTTGCATTCTTATGGTTTTACCTGTGAGGGAGCTTGAATTCTGAGCAGAGTTGAATTGCCTTTATGATTTTTCTAAGAAAATTATTCACCTACCCTGGGAATTTCTTGTATCTGACTACTATTTTGGGTTCAGGCAACCATAACAGAAGGGAAATAAGCTGAGGGCTCTTACTCAATAGGGGGAAGTTGCAGATAAACACTTAGATTCACTTTAGAATCACTTTTATTTACATTAACAACAAAATCAGACGAATGGGGAAGGATTATTTCTAACTAGTAGTATCCTGAAAGGCATGCATTAACGAATCTAATACAACAGTTTTTTCTCAGTGATTACATTTCCCTATTTCTAATTCCTAGAACAGTCACGATTGTAAAAAGGGTTTTGCTAAGATAAACACATTACTTACGTGGAATTTTCTGGATCTGTGTGCTGGTTTTACACATATAGGTTCGTAATTGTCTATACCCAGCTTAGCTTTGCTAATAGCTGATCTGGCAAGTTATATAATGCAATAAAGCAACACTAGGGGAACTGCAACTGCAAACGAGATCTATGGCCAGGTCGCCATTTTTATATTTTTCCGTGGTTTTAGTTTGAAATATATCTGTGAGACAGGTAGCAACAATTTATTTTAATTTAGCCTTGTGATTCTGACTTTGTGCATTAGGGAAAACTAAAAAGAGGAAAACAAAGGAGAATTTCAAATGAGCTTTTCTTGTTACTGAGGGAAATATTCTTGTAAAAACAGTGGGCAAGTTTAAAGGAGTGTATTTACATAAATGATATCAGTACGGGAAAGAGGAACTCGGCTAGATTTATATCCTGAAGGAGATTCTTTACGGATTGAATGAAACTGGGGATTCCAGACACGGTCCGAGAAGTCTTTCGAAATAGGATCCCTCTGAAATGAGAGATATGCTTGCATTATACGCCAGTAATGAAAATAGACAAAAGAATAATGTCTTGAAGCTGCACTGAGGGTGCCAAAGGAGTAATAATGAATTGGTGCCGTTATGCAAGAGGCGTTCACGGACATTAGACAAGGGAGTTTTGTTGGTGTTTCTTTAAGAAAATATTTACGAGACAAATTCGTGACTGAAATCATTTTCCAGGGCACTTTACCTTAGCAGATTTTCCTTATGTTCTGCAGATGAAGGCAGTCCGTGGATGATTTGCGATTTCCGAGGGCGAGTTTCTTCCACGTGGTGAGATGCAGGGCTGCCAAAAGGGGCCCCTAACTCCTCGAACCTCCAAGCAATGGCGTTGGGTTTCGAGGAATATTTTAGGGCTAAGGAAAAGTATACTTTGGAAAGGGCCACGTGGTTTTGCAAGGGCATCGGTGGGGCCAGGTGTTGAGGACGTCTTCACAAGTTCAGTCCATATCTTCCAGGGACTGCGGTATTGTCGAGACCTCATGGGCTTTTGCCTTTATCCTCCTATGGGGCAGGGGTGCGCCCAGAACAGATGTTTTTGACTGCTTTGATGTGCTGCCCGCAGGGGAGGTTTTGGCCTGTAGGAGAAACACCTAAGCCAGATTAATTTTGCCTCGAAGGAAAGATCTTTATCAAAAATGGGACTTTAATCTTTTAACCCTGTTTTTAAGTCAACCAGACAGATGGTCTATTTTTATTTCTTTGGCAGTAAATGAACAACCAACAACAACAAAGGAGGGGGAGGTAATTTATATACCTTGAATTTTAAATAATCATAATAATAAAACTATTTATATATATATATATATATATATATATATATATATATATATATATATATATATATATATATATATATATATATATATATATATATATATAATATATAAATATATATGTGTATATATATATTATATTTATATATAATTATACATATATATACAGTATATATGTATATATATATAATTTTGCATTGAGCAATCTGAAAAATGTTAAGCACGGTCCAAATATAATGTTTTGATCTTTGTGTTTTGCTTTTGTCCTGACGATTGGAGGGAGGTGAGAGAAATCCTCTCAATATTGTGACCCGCGGTCACTTCCCTCAATCTTCTATACACGGGGAAATGGCAGCGCCGCTCAAAAAAACGGCCAAATCTACCAAATTATCACCCTTTTCCCTGAAGAGTTTGAACGGGTTTAAGAAAATATGGCAGCAGTGCTAATCACCTACGAGTCTCAACCTTTTGTAGCCAGAGTATAGTCACGTGACCCAAGACGAGTCAACCAGGGGTCTGAGAAAGGAAAGAGAGAGACGCTGGCGTGTCATCACTCTGGAAACTTCACCCTCTCAGTCAGGATAGTATTCCCCCTTTGTAGAGCGGGACCCCTTTTCCCTACGAGGATAACGTGCTTCATCCTTGCTCTGATTATAAGAGTAGATCAACAGGTATGTCTGAATGGGTTTCTATAATTCTCTCGTCTTTCAATCTCGAGCTTTCCTCTCTTGTGAATCCTTTTACCAGCGGCAGTCAGCGATTAAATGTCCCTTGTATTATGAGTGATCCTTGCTGAATTAAATAAGTGAATTTAATTGATTTAATGAGCGAATTACGTGCCTCCTCCAGCCTTAGACTTTGTTCATTTACTTGTTATGCCTGCATGTTAATTTTAATAATCAACGAAGCTCTCTCGGCATTTTCATCAGACGCTCTTTCGTGTGTGAAATCAACTCTGCCGTCGCATCCCTGTTACCAGTTCGCCAATTTATGACATTCAAGTCCAGTTGCGCAGACACAGCTAACTGTACTAATTTTGGGATACCATTTCCTGAGAATCCATTATAGCAGGATCTAATTGTTCCTTTGTCATTTTAGCTATAATTGATTTTGTTTTCACTGTAACCGTTCTTTATCATATTGTGATTCCCCTTGGGATTTAGTTGTATGCAATTTTGATCTATTCTTTGTAAATAAACCCTTAGAATATACTGTACTCCTCCGGGTCTCACTGGCGGCCGTCCATTTCTTGTTCGTTTCTTGTTTCCTCTTGTAAATTGCAAATAACGAACCCTTAAGTCTCAAGGCCAGGTAAGATTTCAATTATTATTATTATTATTCCCCTGCTCGCACTTGTAACATTGGCAGACCTTTCTAGAATTAATCCCAATTTTATATTGGCGATTTTGAAGCGAACCTTAAAATTAAAATATCCCCTTGGCAACGTGGAAACAGGGTAAGAAGCAGAGTGTTTCCCGTGAGTCAGTGTAGAATCTGAACTGATAAACACGTGTTCAGTTGACGGCTGTGACTAGAGTTCAATGGGTATCAGTGTGACAGTTTTCTAGAGTAGAAAAATTTAATTTTTTCCCACAAAAAAAGCAAGTGCCACATGGTTGCTCTACGCTTTTCTCACGGTTAGGGTTCATGCATGCATAAAAGTGAAATTTAGAAATCCATGCCCGAAGCTAGACGCCATTTTGTCACACTTTAGGACAAGGCCGCATTCCATTGTCGGCCGTAGGGATTTAGCAAATTAGTTGCATGCCGATAACTTATTCAAGGCAGTCCTCACATGTTCAGAGGCGTTTGCATGATTAGTTGGCCTCTAAGAGAAAATAAGGTGTTCGCTAGTTTTGTGATAGGCTACGTTTAGAATAGTGGAATAGTGAAGGTAAGAAGTGCCCAGACTTTTTCTTTTGTCACCGAATGAGAATTTCTAGTGAGAAAACCAGCAGTTAGCTTAGCCTAGAGAATCACGTATTTTTCTGATTGGTTTTCATCTTTTCAATAAAATTTTTAAGTCACTGAACCCACGTGGCCGTTTGTAAGAAACGCCGGCATTCTGCATTCCCACGTGTCGGAAGTTCCCAATGATTTAATTTGGCGGGCTTTTGACCCACATCAACCGAAAAGAGAAAATGGTGTTTGTTCATGTGTCGGTCCAGCCCGAGTCTCCACCCGCCCACCCCCTGCTCCTCACTGCTCAGCCAGTCAACTGAACGTAGAAACATTAAATTAGAATACAGCACTTTGAATTTCTCTATTCTTTTCTTTTGAGTTATTATTAGTCACGAACGAAGTATTCTTAATTTATCAATTTGTCTGTGAATCGTCTACACAGAAGAATAATCGTGTGTTTCATTGTTATCTCGCTATTAAAGGAATATTGCTTTTTCATTTGGCCAACTGGCGCGTGTGTTTGTATGTATGGTCGCTTACCCATACCCATACCCACCTCCCTCCCTTCATCCAGACTTAGCTGAATAAGTCACGTGACATTTGTTATTGTCTAGTACACACATACTTATTTTAAACCAGCAAACTGTCAAAACCATTCGGCTATTTTGTGATGTTCTTCTACTCACAGCGACACGCTAGTTTTTCCCCACGACTGGGAGGGTTCTAAGTCCCGTATGGTATGGAACTAGCATGATCTAGCCTGAAGGGCAACATCAGTAAACATCTAAGCGAAGGTCCATCAAGATTAGGTAGGGTTTTACAATTTTATTACAAAATAAGACTATTTAGATTTAACACACATTAAACTAAAGCGCAACCTTAAGGACCACGCGGTCCGGTACAAGAAAGAAAAGTTTCACAAAACCCATAAAACTCATGACATCGGCTTCCGAAAGTTACAGTTTTACATAAACCTTATTTATGAATCATCAGACTACACTTTGACCAAACATCAACTAGATTAATCCTTGGATGGCAAAAATGCAAAGGGATTAGATTAGCAAACTATATGAACTGGCTCTTGACCACAAATGAACAACTTGGCTGGGGAAGTGACATGTAATGAGCCCAGTTTACCTCTATGATGTGCCTTGAGAAAGACGCATATTGTCCTTTTGCATGTCTCTTCATCACTTCAGTTCCCGTTCAAGATTTCTAGATTGGTTATTTTATGAAAGGGCGTATTTGAATAATTTAAAATAGAGCCTCTCAGATGCTCAAGATACTGCTAATACAGGCAATCTGCCTGACACGAATAACACTCGAACATATTTACAGAAAAATGAGAATCACAAACTCTGGCTCCTACTGTACCACTTCCCTTCGCTTATCCTGAACATTGTGAAGGATTGTCAAGAAAAAACAGATCCAATTTTTTCACAACATACTCCGCACCAGAAATTCTGGCCGAACAGGACAACAGTAGGAAGGTTAGGCAGGTGAGGCTCGAAAATCGGAGGTTCGTCACAGCCTGCACTCAATCGCAGCACTACAATTGAAAGGTAGCTCACGACAGACTTACATTAACCAAACACGAGAGTAATCATTCTCACAAAGCTTACTGACAATTAATTCGTGTCGTACAAAGGGGTTTACATGACATTTTACATACAATACAAACATGTTTGTGCACCGCCTTTCAGTAACACGAAGCAACAACACCTATAACACCCATTTCTTATCTCTTCAAGTCCTCTCTAACTTCACTACAACTTCCACAAAGTCTTATCTTGGGTTTCGCATTACATTGTATCGTCATTCTTAACCCATTCCTGCATTCTAAGTCTTTGGGCTAAGGCTGCCCTTCTTTTCAGTCTTGATCACTCACTTGTATCAGTGTCCAGTTGCTCTGCACATTCACTTAACTGTCCCATCTCTCTGTGCAAGTTCACTATTCCCGCAAGAATCTACATTTTCTTCTACGTTAATTCCCACACTCTGTGTGGTGTCCTCTTTTTCATTCACATCATCCTCATGATATACAACACTCATTTCAAGGGGAATGATGTATTCAACTAGTCGCAAACTTTTTTCCCCATTGTAGAGTACACTGACAGAGCATATGACATCATCGTCATCTGGACAGACAGCAACAATTCTACCCAGTGGCCAGTAACTCCATTTTCTATGGTCGAGCTTCACTAACACAATGTCTCCAACACTCAGCGAAGATTTAGCTCCCACACGGAAGTCATGCCTGTCCTGCAATGAACGCAAGTACTCCGTCTGCCACCAATGTCGAAACATTCGCAGGGTGTTGGTGAGGCGGAAATACTGATGATGCATCTGTTTCATCGTGCAATACATATTTTCATGTAACACAACAGGTGACATCATCGGATCATCGATCCTCGAGTTAGATGAGAAGGCGTAAGAACTTCATCTTCCCAGCTATCGCCAGTGTTTATAAGAGGCCTATTGCTTACTACTGCTTCTGTCTCCTTGACTAACATATGGACCTACTGCTCATTGAAGATTTTGCACCTGAAAGATACCTCGAGGGTGTGTTTCAGAACCCCGATTGGGTGCTTGAAAAATCCTCCCCTCCGTGGAGATCGCAGAGTCTGGAAATGCCACTTTACCCTACACTCACGCAGGAACTGTCGAGTTTCACCTTCATCGAAGATGTCCTGTAGGAATATGGTGGCAGCACAGAAGGTCTGGTCGCTGCACTCCTGAACATCAAGTTGAAGGTGGCAGCATCAAGGATTGAACAATAATCTAAGTAGACAGCTCGGCTGCTCTTGCAAGTTACCAACAGGAGTAGCCTATCCCTCCTTCTATCTGGATAGGACCGGTGTGGTCAAGACAAATACAAGCAAACGGACGTGACATCTGTATTTGTGCAGTGGGGATTGGCGGTGGAGGTGAGCAGTGTAGAGGGGACTTAAAGGCTTAAATACAAGCTAATCATCTGCCTACCACCTTTTTCGCCAAACATCTCAACCCCGGACACCAGCATTCCAGTGAAAAATAGCTTTTAGTGAATTCACGCCATTTTCCCTGTTTTGGGTACGCAAGTGTCTCAGGTATGATTATACTAATTTTCCTTTTGTGGGTCACAAGATTAGATGATCTCTATTTCCTACAGCATTCTTTAATCTATTTCTTGGGTATATTTTGCCTTCAATCAAAACTAACCCTAACTGGCTAACAAAATTAATGATATCTGTGGGTACTTTAGAGCCCTTTCTGAATAACTATGAACTGAAGGCAAATAATGCCTTTGTTCCAAATGAACAAGTTTAAAAAATGGATTAGCATTACTTTTTAAAAATTTCAATACATTTTTCATAATACCCATCAAATGCTAAATTCAACAATACTCTCCATTATAGGCCAGATGTCTGCAGGTTGTATCATGGCTACTAATTCCTGTAGTTCATGGAGGGCGGCAACAACTTGTTTATTAGCCCGGCTTAGCAAGTCTTCATCTAGTATTTGTGAGGGATTGGCAGGACCTTCAACATGAAGAGACTGGGGTCCTCAGTGCCACAACTGGCTGGCTGTCAGCTCTCTCATACTAGTCCCTCGGGACAGAAGATCTGCTGGATTACTTTTGGTCAGCACATGCTTCAGAATCATCCCACACTCCTGTAAAATAGATTTAGCTTCTCCTACCCTATTAGCTATAAATACATTCATATCCCCCTTTTTGCTATTTACCCAGGCTGTAGCAACCTTACTGTCGGTCCAAATTACAGCTGTACAGACTTTTAACAAATTCTTGAAACTTCTACCTAACCTAATTCCTAATAACAAGGCTAATAGCTTTAATTTAGGTATGGTCAGTCATAGTTGTTTCCTAGGGGTTACTCTCATTTTGCTAGTCAACAGGTTGGTTTCTCCCTTACTCCCCCGACATAGACTACTGCCCCATATGCCTTACTTGAGGCATCAGTAAAGACATGAATTATAAACTCATCTCTTAAATTTTAACTTATGCACATTGACAAATTCTTCTAAGATTTTCATAGCCCCTGTCTGCCTTTCTGTGTCCAGAACATCATCCCATCCTAGACCTTCTTCTCATAGTTTCTGTAAAAACAACTTTCTTTTAGCATATGTTGGACTGACCAACCCTAACGGATCAAAGTTTGATACTAACAAGGAAAGGACCCTATGTTTCGTGGGAACCCATTCACTAGGCAATTCTCTCACCCCTTTGAAGGATTTCAAGCACATCTGATCACTACTCCCATCCCATAACATTCCTAACACAGAAATCTCGGTGGGCTCTTCAGCTCCTGCCCGTTGATCAAAGACTTAAGCTACAACTCGCCCACCCTCTCAATGGCAAGTTAGCTTCATCCAAAAGCTGTTTAACAGTTAAATAATTATTCTTAACGCCAAGATGAGCCATGTAGTAGCTTCTGTTCTTGAGTTGGGGGCTTCCTCTATGAACCCAGCTTCGAGATAAGTCTGAAGGACTTGCTTGTAAGCTGTTCAGCAACTTGGATCTTGATCAAATCTCATTTCTAAAGTATTAAATTGTGCAATGGCATTACTGTAATTGACATTCGGACGTGGTTCATCACCAAAGGGGAGACTTACTTGATAAACCTGATCAGTTCGTACTGCAATGTCCTTTACTTTTTGGATGGCTACATTGTCAGAGATGGAAAATTGCTCTTTGGGACTGATACCAATCGTATCAACATCTTGGGTCATTTCTGCTGTTCAGCAGACACACGACTTTCATGGCAGTCACATCAACTCCTTTAAGTGCTCACTGAGGGACCTTCCCATTTGGGGATACCCTTGATGAGTCACGAAAAGACTGACCCATCGTACTTGTCCATACTAAGGACGAAGTGATTAAAATAGTCGGCACCAATCAGCACGTTCACATTTTTCAACATGTCATTACGAACTTCCTTGTCCGCCATCTTGTACCCTTTGTTTTGCAAATGATGTTTTACATTAACTAAACCCATGTTGTGGATGGGCATGTTCACAGTGTCATGCACCATCAATTTTGTCCTTATTACCCTGTTTCCCATCTGAACTTTACATCCAGTTCCTCTTTGGGCGAGTCGGTAGAGTTGTGGGCTAGCACTTGCTAGGCCCGAGTTCGGCTAATGAAGAATTAGAGGAATTTATTTCTGGTGATAGAAATTCATTTCTCGCTATAATGTGGTTCGGATTCCACAGCAGGCTGTAGGTCCCGTTGCTAAGCAACCAAATGGTTCTTAGCCACGTAAAATAAGTCTAATCCTTCGGGCCAGGCCTAGGAGAGCTGTTAATTAGCTCAGTGGTCTGGTAAAACTAAGCTATACTTACTTTTTTCTTTATCACTGGCAACTTTAATTTCTGGTGATGCATGACTTTCAGAGCCATCTGATTCCTTAACCATTTCGTTCTTATGTTTCTTCCTGAGTCTTCGTTTACGATGAAGGGGGTTTGCAAGTTCTCACCTCTTCCTTACTGAAGGCAGAACCAACAGCTGGTACAAAAGTTTCCGTCCGCTGTTTATGTCGTTGAGCTGAGCAGTTGAGATTTGCGTTCACTCTCTCCTCATTCGTCAAACGTCAAGATCTCACATTGCCCTCGTGGACGCGAAGCACTGTTTTGAAACTTCCTCTTCTGTAGTAAATAGAAAAGACGCGTTCTTTCTTATCTGTTTATTGTTTTAGTGGAAACTAATTTTTTCAAATATATTCCGCGATGTTTGTCTCTTTCGTATAATCTTCCTGAATAAGGTTCTCTCTCTCTCTCTCTCTCTCTCTCTCTCTCTCTCTCTCTCTCTCTCTCTCTCTCTTTCTTGGAAAAGAAATACAATTGCTAAAAAAGTGTCCATTTTCTTAAAAAGAGAAAATCGACTTCTGGTTTTTTGTATATAATCTAAATTTGCTCTACCAAAATAGTTGTTCAAGGCAACGAACGAAGAGGAAATAAGCCGGTGTTTGTTGACGCCCCTGGGAGGATCTGTAGGTGCAGAGATCTGCAGCACTTGTCATAACGAAGTCGAAAAAAAAAAGAAGTTAAGTATAGCTTAGTTTTACCAGACCACTGAGCTGATTAACAGCTCTCCTAGGGCTGGCCGTCCTTGGTATATATTGACTCGGCAAATGGGTTCTCTTCTACTGTGACATTAATGAATAATATTTTGAAATGCCATGATAATCATTCTGAATATTTGATGAACGTTTATTAATGCGATAAATGACGAGGGGAGAAGTAAAGGAATGGCATTCCTAATTGCTTATGCAATTATCTTTCTTTGTTGGAATGAGAGGAACTGATGGATGATCACACTGAATATTTTCAGTTTATTTCAAAATAAATTATTCATTTGATTATTAGCGTAAGAGAGATGAACGGAATTTAATCTGTTTTTCTCTTTCAGGTCATTTGAAGAAATGTCTGATGAGGTTGTTATACTTGACGGCAGTTTATGATTAATGACAGTCTAATAAAATTAGATATGAGAGAGAGAGAGAATTCTAATTTTTTTCGTCTGGAACTTGCTTGATAATGATTGTTAATCTATACTGGTAGTCCAAGTTTATTGCATGGTTTATTGTATGGTTTTTATTACATACCGAAAGATAAACTGTTTCTTCTTGAGAACATTTATTTCCAGTTGTGGATTTATAAAAATGAAATATAGTTTTGAAAAGGATGGCAAGAGTTGAACTTGTTTCCCTTAGCGACAGGACCCCCTTAATAATTATCAAACGATCCGTGGAGCTGAAATTGAACATGCTCGGACAAAAGGACACTTTGTCAGCATTCCATATGTCTACTGTAGGAGCCTGCCATTGAATACTTCCAAACCTTATACTCGAATCTTGATGATTTTTCAAATGTTAGTTTCAGCTTTATTACAATGTTGTTTTAGCCATCTATTGGAAAGCGACTTTTGTTGTTCATAGCTGAGGCTCCACCATTTCTCACTGCCACATTGCAAAGGTAGTTCCTCGTTGGACGAGTCGATGTCGTTCTCGGCTAGCACTTTGCTAGGCTTGCGTTCGATTTTCCGACTGGCCAATGAAGAATTAGTGGAATTTATTTCTGGTGATAGAAATTCATTTCTCGGTATAATGTGGTTCGGATTCCACAATAAGCTGTAGGTCCCGTTGCTAGGTAACCAACTGGTTCTTAGCCACGTAAAATAAGTCTAATCCTTCGGGCCAGCCCTCTCTAGGAGAGCTGTTAATCAGCTCAGTGGTCTGGTTAAACTAAGGTATACTTTTTTGACTTATGTTTTCCAGTACTCAAAGCTTTGGAAGAGGCAATAAATTTTGCTTTTGATGCTTAAAATATAATGAAGGTTGAATTAATATTATAAAGTTACATGGCCATTGCATTTATGCGTCCAGAGTAGACATGCAGAAAGAGGAAAAACGTAATTCGCCCAGTTATAAAGAACCTATTGTCAATTTATTCAAACTGGTCGAGAGAGCAGGTCGACATCCAACATCAACTGACAGGGTCAGACGTAATTATTTTCACTATAAAAAAACTTGTTTACTGTTAGAGGTTTTCTGAAGTACTTTCATGTCTTTATGTAATTTACTGACAAGAACAAATGAGGGGTAACCCCTAGGGAATAACGCGAAGTAAGCTTTAATGAAACAGAAATCCCGAATCGCTGCATTGCGCCTCATTTCGATAAGTGTCGGGAGACACTCTCACGGATCGTTAGATCGTTTTAGGAACTGTCTTCGGTCGTCAAAATGTTTGTGAACGTTTTAGGAACTGTCTTCAGTCGTCAAAATGCTTGTGAACGTTTTAGGAACTGTCTTCAGTCGTCAAAATGTTTGTGAACGTTTTAGGAACTGTCTTCAGTCGTCAAAATGTTTGTGAACATGACGCCTACTCCTGCAACTCTCTTTATGATTAACATTTTTCTATGCAATTCCGTAGAGCAGACTCATAGGAAAATCTTGCTCTGACTCAGTGTTTCGTAGATGGATTGAGGAATGTCAATATAAAGCATCCAGACTTATTTTTTCTTTCTGGATTTAACAAGCTATGGGTGTGCTTTATTGATAATATTGAAATATTACACAAATATTTGTCTGGCGTTTTTGAACACGCAAATGATTACATTTAGTTGGTGCCGGGGTGAAAACTTCACATTGTGTTTCAAAGAGTTTCATGAAACTGAATAATCAATGAGATTTCTTCCTCATCTCGCAGAAATCCCCGATTACTGATGAAAAGTTCGGTGGTTTCGGGAACGTCCCGGAAATGGTCATATTCTCCCTTTCGCGAGATGTTGCTGTGAGGTGGATTGGTGGACAAGAAATAAAGTTATATATCTATATATATATATATATATATATATATATATATATATATATATATATATATATATATATATATATATATATATCACACCGTGATTTATATACAATCATGAAGCTACAAATGTCGCTTAATATCAAATTCACGCTACCTCGGAATTATCACCGAAGGTGAATTTATAAGTGATAAATGGACTGGTACTGTCGAGTTTCGAACCCACGACACAGATACTTATCCAGCGACTCCTCAGTGGGTAGAACGTCGACTGGAGTCGCTGGATAAGTATCTGTGTTGCAGGTTCGAGACTCGGCACTACCAGTCCATTTATCACTTATAAATTCCCCTTCGGTGATAATTCCCCATCGGGGATAATTCCGAGGTAGCGTGAATTTGATATTAAGCGACATTTGTAGCATCATGATTACATATATATATATTCCTGTAGCACGAGATGTTGTGGTCTGTGTTGGGGCAGGTTCAGTTCTCACTGATCTCATAACATCAAGCGACGCTGAATATTCTTAACAGTAAATATACAACTTGAAATTGTTGAAATGCGGGTTTCGTCTAAGGGAATTCACAGCAAGATTTCACCAATATCTCGTTCGTCAATTCTGGTTCTTATTTTTCTGCCGGAACGCTGAGACGATGATATATCAGACTTCACACTTATTCCTGAACCTGGAATCTTTAACTGACTTCGAATTTTCGCCTCGAAAATAATTCGATCTGGAACCAGGAGACCATTTCCAAATGGTTTGGCTCCAGTGAATTTCATTTCCAGAATGATTCTTCTTTAGCTGCATTTCTGGAGTCTTGATCAAACGGAATTACAGAAGAAACAGTCGCAGTCTCACATTCACTTTCCCTTTCATGTTCAAATATGATACATTGTGGAGCCCATGTGCATAAATTAACGCTTCCGATGCGGGGTAATTCATTTGCTATTGTCCAGACATTTAATTAAGGGTTAAGTGTACTTGTTGGCCAAATGATTAAATATTTCCGGTTCTCCTTCATGGGGTTCCGTGCATGTGAGAAGCATGAAAGAAGCAGAATGTTAATTCATTCGGCAAAGGTTTCAGTATTTCCTGAAAGAAGTTTCTCTACTGAATTGATTTTAAGAGCCGAGGAATTTATGCACTGAAAGAGATGAAGAAAACTTTATTCGTAGTTTCTACAGTGACCACCACACAAGGAGAATGTTAGTGCTCCTAAATAAATGTATGGATGCATATCCAGTTGTACATGTATACACTATTCAAGTCCCCCTTGATAAACAGAAGCACTTAATATATTTAAGAAACTCTAGGCATTGAGACCTGTCCCCCACTGGCTGCCGGCCTAAGAAACAGGAGATCAGCGCCTGCCCTATGAGCCTATAGAGGCCCAGGAGGACTTTAACTTTTAACTTTTGTTGTTAATTATTCTAAGGAGAGTTCAGTTCGATACTAGTGAATCTTATGAGCTTGACACCAGAGAGTAAAAAGAGTATTATGACAAAAGTATTATAATATATATATATATATATATATATATATATATATATATATATATATATATATATATATATATATATATATATATATATATATATGTGCATGCGTTTACGTACATGTGCCGTGTGCGTGTTATAACTTCCATTAAGATAACATAAACTCCAATAATCAAATAATCAAGAATATGGTTCTACTAATCCTTTTCTTAGGCGACATTTCTAACATCTGCTGATTGTGGCAAGCAAGTTCTTCATTGGAGGGGTGGGTAGAGCTCTCGGCTAGCACGCTGTTGGCCCAGCGTTCGACTCTCCGACCGGCCAATGAAGAATGAGAGGAATTTATTTCTGGTGATAGAAATTCATTTCTCGTCACAATGTGGTTCGGATTCCACAATAAACTGTAGGTCCCGTTGCTAGGTAACCAATTGGTTCTTAGCCACGTAAAATAATCCAATCCTTCGGGCCAGCCCTCTCTAGGAGAGCTGTTAATCAGCTCAGTGGTCTGGTTAAACTAAGATATATGTAATTTTTTGTGGCCAAGCATGTAGATGGGATCAATTTCAGTCTGAACTGACAGCCCTTCTGAATCAAGGGAAAATGTGCAAATGTTAACCCGGGTCTTGATAACAGTATGTGAGGAATAGTTTTGAATGACTGTTGAGAGGAAAAATCGAAAATTAACAGGAGCGGTTTCACTTCTGGGATTTTATTCACCAAAGGGAAAATATCATTGTAAATGAGTGACCACTATTTAACATAAGAATGCAAACTACTTTAAAGCCTGCAGTTATTCAGACTCGATAGAAACGAACAGTTCTACATTGAAAGATGAAGTAAAACTTTTGAAAAAGGGTTTATGGATCGTGAAACTTTATTTTTTTTCTTTTCAGGAAAAATGTTTTTTTGAATGGCATTTAAAATTGCGATAGATATCCTATTCAGAAAGTGTACAATCGCATTTATTTCATTTGCAAAAGAATATTCCCAGCGGTATATGGGGTATTCGGAAAGCCTGATCAAAGGGTCTTTGTATGGGGGGTCTGGGAGATGGATTACTCTGGAGAGTTTGCTCTCCATGAGTGGAGGCCTTCTGGACTCTCAAGGCTGCTTGTTAAGTAGTGGGCCTCGGATGCCATCTATGGGATCCCAGTGGTTCCTTGAATTGCCATTTGATCGTAGGACTTCCACATTTGTCCTGCGACAATCAGCCAAATGCAAGTGGACTGGTGAGTTTCAGTCGTCTGATGTCTAAACCTAACCGTGAAATATATCCACTGTCTGAGTGAATTTGATTAACACTTTGAAGTAAGTACAATGTAATTGTTTATCTTATATTTATTTGTCTCTCGACTCGCCAAGATGTGGAATTTGTTTAGACTACCAGCTGTACTTGATGATGCTTTTAAGACTTGTAAATTTAACGTTTTATGGCCTCCAATCTTATGCTCAGGAAGGAGAAGCTTGATTGAAAATTAAACTGCCAATTTCAAATTAAATTTTGAAGTGGAATAAATTTCATGCCGATACTTCATCTCTACACGGCCAGTGAATTCCCGATTCACCTGGCGTTTGCAAAGGATGTGAGAAGCCCCTTTGAAGGACCATCCTTGGACCATTTTAGTGGATGATAACCCTTTGATCAGTGAAGGCTTTTAGGAGTCTCATTAAGAAGCATCTCTCCGAATGACGAGTATCTCAAATGTGGTTATGTGCGTCTTCTTCCTTTATATGAATTTTGCGTTAGAACGAATCCAAGGCTGATGTCCTCTTTTATAGTTAATGGTGAATGTTCTGGAAGACTTGGGTCGATATCGTACTTGGCTAGCACTCTGCTGGGCCCGAGTTCGATTCTCCGGCCGGCCAGTGAAGAATTAGAGGAATTTATTTCTGGTGATGGAAATTCATTTCTCGGTATAATGTGGTTCGGATTCCACAATAAGCTGTAGGCCCAGTTGCTAGGTAACCAATCGGTTCTTAGCCACGTAAAATAAGTCTAATCCTTCCTTGGGGCCAGCCCTCTGTAGGAGAGCTGTAAGTCTAATCCTTCCTTGGGGCCAGCCCTCTGTAGGAGAGCTGTTAATCAGCTCCTCAGTGGTCTGGTTAAACTAAAGTATACATGGTGCCTTCGATTTACAAAAAGGTAAGAGAAAGTTTCAAAATATTGCTTGCAGTAGTATTCATAAGAGGTGAAGCAAGATAGGTCGCAAAGAAGTGCAGAAGATTGCGAAAAGTCTTGAATTGTTTGTGAAAGGCAAAGTTGGAATGTATGAGAGAATTGTTGGGCCAACTTGCCTTTATGGAAGTGAAGTACGGATGTTCAATAAAAATGAAAGAAGTATGGGTGAAGTGGTTGAAACGAGCTGCTTGCATAGTGTACACGCGTAAGGACTAACAGAATGAAACATGTGGACTTGGCAAAAAGGTTAGCCTTGATGAGAGAATGGCTTCCATCGTGTGGCAAGAAAGGGCAGTGGCAGGTTGGTGAAACTTGCGTCCTTCAGAAGTGCCAGGAAGGAGAAGGAAATGAGGAGGAATTGGAGAGGGTTGGGCAGAAGTGAGTTCTGGAAAGGAGCAGCAGCATTATCCGAGAAGCCTGAGAATGCTTGCGAGATAAGAGATGAAGAATGCAGTGTAGTAGACGCACTACAGATTGACCCCTTTGAGTAGATGCTTGAAGAGGTTCGCGCTGTGGAAGATTTAATGCACAGGAGGTTCATCCACGGTTTACCGGTTGAGTAACGAAAGTGGCAGTGATTGTGTTGTTTTCCATTGATAGACCATCATAGAGGAAACGGCTACTACCGAGTAAAAAATCTGTATGGATGTATTTACATGTAAACATTTCTGGAAGTCTTAGAATATTTCTGGCCTTTGTACAAACATTTACATCCCATGCTCTGTAAAAGCAATGACCGATAAATGAATTAAGAAAAATACATATTTAAATGATCTCTTGGCTTTTCCTGTGCCTTCCATGTTGAATCGATACCAATAATTCCTTTCAATAACTGGTCTCGCCAAGGTCCACACATCTCTCTGTGGAATCGTAAAAGTCACATTTAAGAACCGAGGGCACTTTATCATGGAACGCAGTTCTCCGAGCAAACGACACGAGGCGAAACACATTGACCAGAGAGCAAGTCAACAAAGAGAGAGAGCAGTTTGTCACGACAATGTGACCTCAGATGCTGTTACGAGGGAAAGTTATTCCGACGCATTATTCTTGTTCGTGCATGCATGCAGAAGGAAACTGCTTCCGCTACTAGCTGAGGCATGCATTTTCTGTACAGACACGAAAATGTCTGTTAAGGCATGCCAACTGTTTATGCAATGTGTTTCAGATAACTCTTTGGATTCAATGGCAAGGACATTTCACCTTATCGCAGCTATTGAAGGCTATTTCTTTCAAGTAAATGTTCCTTGGGAACTCAATTTTTTTTACAGAAATATCCCGAGCTGATGTCTGAGAGTGTATTGGTGGATTTACATTCAAGAAGCTGGAAGTAGAGTTAGTTAGTTATAAATGATTTGTTTAACCAGACCTCTGAACTCTAGTAGAAACTGGGGAAAATAGTGTCGTCTATAAAATTCAATTCTAGTTAATACTAATTTAAAACCTGATGTGACGTCTCCCTTCTTTGCATTAAAGATGGCTTTTTCACTGCGGTTTTGGGGAGTATCGTGTCTGTATATATCAAGAATATCAAATTTACAATAGTCATTACATACATGAGTGGGGCTACTGTACTTTATTTTGTCGAATAAAAGTTAGAACAACTCTTTAACAGAAGACTTTTTTTAATATCTTTTATGAAGATATTAAGGATGAATATTTCAAACAATGGAAGTAAACAGTAACTTTTCAATGACCGAGTACTTGGGGCGCAGATCTTCAAGAATTTATACTATTGTAATGGACAGGTGTAAATTTAATTTGAATTTCAGGAAACTGGTTATATTAGTTGTCATTTTAGGAAATTGGGCTTATCCAGTTGGACTTTATTGCATAACCACCCTCTAAAGTTTTCTGTAACTCTTACAAGATATTGATATTTATGCTTTGTTTAATATCATTTGCATAGTATCCAACAAGAAATTGATAAGCAATTGAAGTTTCATCTGTTAACATTTTTTTTTTATTCAGCGGCAAACAAAGTACCCGGTTGTCATAATTTCGTCTGCATCTATCTACGTAAGTTACTTGTCCAGTTGGTGAAACAGTATTAAGAATATCTTATGAATTTTTTATTGTGAAACATAAGCACCCGATGTCTATATTAAGAAAACTCCACAACCTCTGAGCACAGAAGCAAGGACTAAATGCAGGCTGAGCACGAAGGTCTTTTGTCTTCACATAAAGTGGCCGGAGTAAAGCCCATTAGATCCTCTTTTCTCGGCTGCATAACAAATGCAGACGCATTCTGGCTTGCAAAGGCATCACAGTGCAATTTATACACAGGCAGCTTATTCTGGCTTTCGCAAGCAGAGGAGAATAACAAAGTTTTCCTTCGCAACGTCAAGGGCGCGTTTCCAGGGAATAGTACAAATTTAAACTTGCAACGTTTTTCGTTGTGCGTTTGTTTGTATAACTTTAGTAGGTCAATTTACACTGCTTTTGAAATGGCCATGCCTTGCATTATTGCTCCTACCTGTGTATATGTTCATTAGAATGTATATATATATTCATTATAATATATATATATATATATATATATATATATATATATACATTCATATATATATTATATATATTCAGGGGTCCAAAGAAGGCGACAGTGAACAAAACAGTTGCATATTTATTGATAGAAACGTTTCGTGTTACTTAAACACATTATATTATCCTTCACATATACCAGATATTTTCTATAATAAATCACACAAAAAATTTTATGGTAAAAGTAACATGGAGAAAGTAACCCCTAAGAACACTCTTAGCTTGCCTTATTTTGGTGGTTTTGAAACCATAAAATCAGTGTTAAAATCTTTTAATGTCAACCTGATTTTTCCTGTAATAACACACTAAAAGGAATGTTCATGAAAAAAAAAGTAGCTGTAAGGAAAGCAGCAACATAATATATAAAATTCCATGCTTGGACTGCCCTCTTTTTATATTGGCCAATCCAGTAAAGATTTAGATGTACAAATTAAAAATCATAAGTATTCTTTCAAAACTGGGCAAACATCCAATGCAATATTCATTCATTTAAGTGAAAACTCGCACGGGATAAATTGGACTGAAAGTTCAGTGATTGCGAGATCAAATGATTTCTCTTCACAAAATCTTTTAGAATCTGCTATTATACAGCTTACTTCCAGCTGTAATTTTAACCTTAGTTATTTGGACCCCTGTATTAGTATTAGTCACCTTATGTATATTTTATATGCATTTGTATGTTTAATATATTTTTTTGTGAAAATGTTCACTTTGCAAAAATTCTATAAACAAGATAAACAAAATTCTCCATAAGGAGAATTATTGAGTTGTACTTTCAAAACATATGTAATCAGCTTACTCTTTCCACGGTCATTTTTAGTGGTCAGTATCTTTCCCTGTATAATCTTTGAATTGACCTATCCCACTTTCGAGCGGTTGGGCCTCATCTTATGTAAAACCTCTTAAATATATAACTCTGTTTTGGTAGGTCTACTAATTCTTCAACTGTGCTGGATTCCAGGCGGATATTTTCTTTTATAATCCCCATCTGTCATTTATACAAGCTTTCTTTGTAGACTTATTTTTATATTTCTATCAATCTGCTGAGTAAAGGACAGTAAGTCGAAAGGCCTAGCACCACTCCGTCGTTTCTCTTTCTTTCGTGGCATTGCCATTATATATTTACGTATCCATCACATTCCATATTTTCGTGATTCAGTTATACATACATTATATATATATATATATATATATATATATATATATATATATATATATATATATATATATATATATATATATATATATATATGCTATGTGTCACAAAACAGTGCATGACAGTATATTCAGACAAGGCCACAGGAAAAATAAAAAGGAGTACCAAGTGCTTTCGTGTTATGTCAACACATTACATATACATATATGTATATATATATACATAATGGTAACAGACTCAATCCTTATAAATATGTTTTTTATTCAAAAATTTATTTCAATATATTAAATATAAATCTGTTTAAAAAGTTAACTAAACTACAGGGCTAGCGGATACCAATGGGACATCAGTGCATCTGATCTCGTTACAGTAGGTTTCCTAGGCATGATAACGAAACCCTTAGATTCGTTGTCAACTGCTGTAACAGATTAGTTTGACATCGTTACAGTGAGTTGTGATCCATTAAAGAATTTCAGTGACATTCCTCAACCTGAATATATTGCTATGGTCATGCAAATGTTGAAGAGCAATTTGATTATTGGTACCAGTACTGCTCTCTCTCTCTCTCTCTCTGGGAGAGGGAATGTCAGGTCTGTTACTCGTTCACCTCTCATGTATTTCAACTCATTACGGACAACTGGATTGATTATAAAAAAGGATATGTGTGGAGTTACTTGGGGTTTTATTAAACAAGTGTCTTGGTTAATCAGATTGTGGCATATATACTGTTTTTCTTATTTCCTTAAGCATCAGTAATTCTGATCACAGTATTTTCTTATCGATGAAAAGAGCAGTTGTGAACTAGAGCTGAAAGCGATGTAACTAACAATTTTCATCTGCTCTTTCATCATGCGTATTCATCTGGATAGCTTCCATCGCCTGAATATCATTGATATCCTTCATATTTTCTTCTTTCTCATCTGTCTATCCAGTAAGCACATCATCACATACTTGTCCTGATTTTGTTATCCAATCTACTCTGTCTGCACTAATCGCTCAAGCGTCCTGATATCTGAATGTTCATTAACAGGAGTAAAATTGTGGGCTTACACCTCTAATGCCTCTCTCAGACATGCTCATCCCCATCCCCCCCCTCCCATCTCGGGCTACCATCCTCCAGGACCTTCTTCCATTTAGTTTGCGGTTCCAGTTGGCAGAATTGATGGATGCAGGAGACACAGGGAGCGTCAGTTCACTGTTCCTTCATTGACATTCCCCCTTGCTCACTCTCCTCTTCCCAGGTCCTTGCTGTGTTAGTTGACGCTCTCCTGACGTTGCATCTTCCCAGGAAAACCCGAGTAGAGGATTCTGTTTAGATCATTATAATATATATATATATATATATATATATATATATATATATATATATATATATATATATATATATATATATATATATATGTGTGTGTGTGTATGTTTTTGCATTTTTGACACATCACCATGACATTTTTAATATTCAGAAACCTTAAGATAAAAATGTTGTTAAATATCAAATTCACTCAACCTCTGAATAAACGCCGAAGGGGAGTTTATAAGTGATAAGCAATCCGTCGCCAGGTGGACTCGAACCACCGAACTGTTCTGGGGAACGATGACTTCTCAGTGACGCTATGATTTGGCTATCACAGAGGTGTAAATTGATACTGACTCTGTCATACTTATGTCGGGTGAATTCAAGTTTTTGTACTAAAGAGTCGATCCTCACCCATTCAGGAGTTCACGTCCACCTGGTGACGGATCTCTTCTCACTTACGAATGAACTCCCCTTCGGTGATTATTCCCAGGTTGAGTGAATTTGATATGAAACTACATTTGTAATTTGAGGTTTCTGAATATTAAAAATGCTTTGGTGTATGTGTCAAAAATTTATACTCAAACACACACATGCACATATATATATATATATATATATATATATATATATATATATATATATATATATATATATATATATATATATATATATATATATATATATATATATGTATCCAATGGAGCATGAAGTAATGCATGCTTGAGAATATCACAAAATCCACGTAAGAAGGCGAGTGAAAACCAGAACTTGGTACAAGTACTTTCGTAGTTTATTCTACATTTTCAAGTTCACACTGAATACAAAAGAAGTTGACAGAGCTTTATATACAAAAACATAAGGGGGCGGGGTTACAGTTTGTTAATCTGGGCAGCATGTTCTTTAAACAAAAAAGACGGGAAAAGGATCAAGGGATAATCCAGGGTGGAGGTTAACATTCCTAGTGGACGTGGCTTCAGTAAACACAGTCTCCAGCAGATTCCTTTTCCGATGGTCGTTGACCTTGTAGATTATCGTTGACTTATCCCAGTTCATCGCATGGCCTGTCTTAAGCCAATGATCCACAATGCCATTATTTGATAAGCCTCTTGAAATGGCATATTTGTGTTGGGAGCTTCTGACTTTTAGTCCTTCTGATGTTTGACCAACATAAATCTTATAACATTCTTTGCAAGGAATACTGTATACAACATTATATGAATTAGGCAGGCTATTCTTAATTAGTTTATTTCTCAAAATATTACTATATTTAAGTAAGTTTATATCAATAGTTTTTAAAATGGACACTGCAGGAATGAAGTTAGGATGAAATGGTAAACAGATATATTCTTAAGTTCTTTGTCAACACTGGTTGGATCGTAATATGTCTTTTCTGCTATATTTTTACAAAGTTATAAAAAGATGTGGAGGGTAACATAATGAATCACCTATTTTATCAATAATTTTAAACTCCTCTTCCAAAAATTCAGGACTGCAAATTCTAAGAGTTCTAAGATGCATATTGGGAAATGTTGACACCTTAATTTGTTTAGCATCGTTATAGTAAAAATGAATATATGACAAATTATTCATGGATTTCCTATATACTTTAAAACAAAAATTGGTGTTATTTCTAATAACTAAGACATCCGAAAATGGTATACAATTATTTTCTTCGTATTCTATTGTGAATTTTATGGATGGTACAAAATTATTAATTGTTTGCAAGAAATCAGGAATATTAACATTTTCTTTTACAATACAAAAACAATCGTCTACATATCTAACCCAAATCAACTTACAGAATAGATTTCTTGGAGTAAGTCTAGACTCAAAGAATTCCATGTAAATATTAGACAAAAGTGGCGAAAGAGAGTTCCCCACAGCTATACCAAAAATTTGTTCATAAAAATTACCCTTGAAAGTTAATTTACAATTTTTTATAGAAAGGGATATCAAATTATTAATGATATTGGTAGGTAATTCTATATCATACATGTCCAAATGTTGTGATAAATGTTGAAGTCAGTCATCAATAGGAACTTTAGTAAACAAAGATGTCACATCAAAACTGGTTAATTTGTCAGTACTGGATAATTCAATATGGGAAAGTCTAGCACAGAAATCAACAGAGTTTTGTAAATGGGAATTTGAAATAGTACCCAGAATGGGTGATAAGTAATTTAACTAGATGTTTAGAAAGTTTATAACTAATAGAACCGGTTGAACTGATAATGGGCCGAATAGGAAACTCTCTTTTATGGGTTTTGATTAATCCTTACAGGTATGGTAAGGATGGGCCAATCGTTGACACTTTCTCTTTTATTGAACCGAGTTCCTTGATTATAGTTTTTATTTTGGTAATTGAAACTTTTTATGACATCAGCTAATGGGTCTTTCCATAGTTTTGTAAGTACTGGAATCAGATGATAAGTTTTCCATTTTTTCAACATAGCTAATTTTATCCATTATTACAAAACAGTTGGATTTGTCGGCTTTAGTAATGTGCAAACTTTTATCCTTCTTCGTTTCGTGAATTGTATCTATAAACCTTTTGGGAAATTCACTATTTTACTAGGCTTTTGAAGTAAGCCGAAGAAAAGACCTTTAAATTCATTGAAGGTGATGCAATTGCGTCATTCTTTTCCAGTTTGGATATTTCTGAGATGATGTTTGTGCAGGAAATGTCATCACTAATAGATTATATGATAAGCCATAGCCTAAAGTACATTTAAGATTCTGTTAAGAATCTGGTCCAGTTCATTGTTCGAGAGGTTTATTACGCAACCGTCTTTATGTTTGTTATTCCAATCACTTATCTCAATGAGACTTTTTAATTTACGATCCAGGTGGTGATCTAGTTTGTTTAGCCTGAATCTAAGGTCATTATAAATTCTGTTCAGTAGCACCGTTATCCAATCCGGGGAATCCTATTCATGAAATTAAATCTGTCCGTCCGTAACTTCGTGTAAATACTGAATTCGAGCCTTCGTGTCTTTTCTATATGTCTCTTGAGGGAGATTGCACACAATTCATTGAAAGGCGATTCACTGTCCACTCTTAATCGTCTAGGTAACAATAGCTTTGGGATCACTTGTTCTTGTAAGAAAAGGTGGTCCCAAAGTCGTTATTACCCCGCCCTCCTTCTGACAAAGTCCAGGACTTTACTCACCTTCTTGGATTTGTGATTATTATATATATATATTTATGATATATATATATATATATATATATATATATATATATATATATATATATATATATATATATATATATATATATATATATTCACTTAAATGGGTCGTTTGAAAATACTAGAGAATGAGTTCAAAGTTCAAAGCTGCAAAACACTTTATCATGAAAGATGATTTTTCCTAACAGCATCTAACATCACAAACTACAATGCGTTCTGCAGAAACTAAGCATCTCTTATCCATGAAGTATCCAGTTGCCATTTGGTGTTCTTTAGTATTTTTATGGCCTAAAATTTCAAATGGAAAGCTCTCAGTCTTCTAAGATGCCCTCTACAAACTCTCTCTTTCTATTCTGTCATATCCGAGAGTGTCAGTGGGTCTTTTCTCTAATTTTCATGAGCTCCAGAAGTTGTAAGATGTTTTTACGAAATCAGATGTTCACTGCTTGATTTAGAGGTGAATTCCTTATCCTTCAACCCACCTCTAGTGCAACATTTTCTTGAATTTAAGGCAAAACCTGGTTAATCATCAGGGGAAATGGTGTAGTCACCCATAATCATCAAAATGCCCACATATCCCTGTCGTTGTCTTGAACAATTTTACTTACATAAACGAAATTTGAAAGTGATCCCGTATTCAAAAAGTTCACGACTGTTTCCGATGACCCTGCACCCAATATGGCTTCCAGAAATTATAAACTGTTTGGCTGCATTCAGTGTTGGTGTATTCGTTCAATACCTCGTGTTTCTTTTTATTTTCTCTCTGTCTCTTCCCCTACCTTCCCTACTACGGCTTGAATCACTTGCTGAAAATTCATTCGCCTGCGTTGACGATCTGAATTCATGTGCATCCGTGACTTTCACTTTGCACTGACAGAAGACTCCGATGAAATATTCCGTCATGCATTTTCATTCTCGTTCCCTTGACACTCGTCCGTTTCTGAGCATTCTGCAACAATACTCCTGCATTTACTTTATAGCGCATTTAACATGATTTTCCAGTTCGTTCTGTATCTAAGATCGGCTCGATTTGCAACATATCTAATCCTCGTGATCTCATGTTTCCCCATCAAGTTGCATTTATTTTTGAGGCATTTACAGTTTATCATTTATGACTGCACTTCCCCACGAAGACATCTGCAGAAATCGTCCTTTTCAGAAAAACCTTATTGCTGATTGATTCTGATTTGTTAGGTGGAAATACAATTTACCCAAAAAAGAAAAGTAGATTTTGCTGACATGCATATTTCTTTTGTTCTACATTTCACAACTCAACACACCAATCATATATTTTTATGACAATTTTATGTGGCTTAATTCCTGAGAATTACGGCCAGAACACCTGAAATGATATGGCATCTGAATAATTGTGGAAGATTTGATAATTCCGTGAGAAAATACTCCGTGCAGTGTAGGCATTACTTAACGAGGTTCTTTGCAGGATCCCTTCTGCCCCCTGGTTGCAACCCCTTTTGTTCATTTTACTGTACCTCCATTCATATTCTCTTTCTTCCATCGTACTCTCCTTAACCCTCTCCTAACAATTGTTGCATAGTGCTTCAACTGCTTTGAGGTTTTCATTCTATTACACCTTTCAGACCTGTCTACTCCCAGTTTGCTTTTCAACGCTGAATGACCTCATAGGTGCCAGCGCTTGGCTTTTGGCCTAAATTGTAAATTCCAGTCCATTCCATAAGAAAGGCTGAATTTCTCATCTCCTTGGTTTTACAAAAACCAATGATAGTCTTTGCAGTGCTGCTCCGAAAGTCTTTGAATCACTTTTTTTTTTTTTTTTTTTTTTTTTTTATCAAGAAAACCCATATTTTAGACAAAGTCTGTCAAGTTCTTGTTCTTTTTCGGTTCGTATCGGATTTTTTTTTTTCTGGTTTCCTTGTACCCAAAGAAATGGATAAATAGATTAGACAAGTAGATCATTTCCTTACACAGCATTCACGATGCACGCGGAAACTGATTAACGTACTGGTAGGCAGAGATACGTATCTTAATAGTTAGATCTGTTTTTGTCGTATTAACAATATGCACAGAAATGTGACAATGACATATATATATATATATATATATATATATATATATATATATATATATATATATATATATATATATATATATATATATATATATATATATATATATATATATATATATATATATATATATATATATATATATAAATTTCTGAGTCACATCAGGATCGAACCCAGGTCTTTCAGTTGAAAGGCAAGGGCGTGAATAAGATGAAGAAGGCTCTCCAGGCTCTAGTTAAATATCATAAAACACGTTACCATTTATCTTCACTCCCGTTATCTATTTGCAGCGAAATATAATTTACAAAACGTTGTCCTTCTCGTTTGGCCAGATTTTTTGCAGTTGGAGGTAACGATCAGTGAATTCGATTCCTTAAATTCCAGGTGTATTTTAAATCTAAATGAACTTTTAAATCATTTAGAAATTTGTTGTTTCTGAAATTGAAAACGTATTCCCTAATACATTTTTATTTTTACAGAGCAGCTTGCTCCAGAAAAAGTTAAGTATACCTTTGTTTTACCAGACCACTGAGCTGATTAACAGCTCTCCTAGAGAGGGAGGGCTGGCCCGAAGGATTAAGACTTATTTTACGTGGCTAAGAACCAGTTGGTTACTTAGCAGCGGGACCTACAGCTTATTGTGAATCCGAACCACATTATAGCGAGAAATGAATTTCTGTCACCAGAAATAAATTCCTCTTACTCTTCATCAGCCGGCCGGAGACTCAAACTCAGGCCTAGCGAGTGCTAGTCCACAGCTCTACCGATTCGCCTAACGAAGAGCTCTGCGTTATGAAGAATTCGATTCTTACTGGCAACGAATGATTGTACGAGAAAATAACTCAAACTGCTGTGTTCACCTTTTTCGAAACATCACCTACCATAGGGATGCATAAGGTAATTAGAGACACGGTGACACACACACACACACACACACACACACACACTGAGGGAATCAATTGCTGCTGACGTCAACCACATTATAGAATATTTACTTAACTGGGAAATTCATTTTAGCGCCTCGGCACTTTGGAGTTTCCTTTGTTTTTGTTTCAGCGCAACAGATGGCGTTCCGTTAGCTCTAAGGTTAACGACGCCTTCAAGAAAGATCTGTATAATCGTGTTGTACAGGCAAGACAACATTTGACATTGTGCTCTTGACGGAAATATTTAAGTGTGATGTTTCAGTTCTTCAAAAATGCCAAAGATGTCTTTGATTTCACAGAAAATGGATAACCTACTTATATACACACACAGGCTATATATATATATATATATATATATATATATATATATATATATATATATATATATATATATATATATATATATATATATATATATATATATATATATATATATATATATATATATATATATATATATATATATATATATATATATATATATATATATATATAAAACTGAATCACGAAAATGTGGAACGTGATGAATATATAAATAAAGATAAAATACACAAAGGAAAGGAAACACTGGAGTACTGCGAGGCCTTTCGACTCTCGTCCTTTACTGAGTCTGCTAAGTAAAGGACGAAAGAGTCGAAAGGCCTCGCAGCACTACTACAGTGCTTCCCTTTCCATCGTGGATTTTATCTTATATATATATATCTTCTTCTTTGACCTGTTATCCCCACAGCTGATATTCTAAAGACCCTGTATGATAGCAACGTTTTATGACACGAACGTAAAACTGCTGACATAATTTAGAGAAAGAATAGCCTATCTGGTGTTCCTGAGGGACCGTCTCCTCAGATCCTGGAGGCAGACTCATTCTGTCGACCTTCACGTCCCGTCTTCCTCTCAGTGGGACCTCCTGCTTTCCAGAGTCTTTCCTCTCGACTTTCCATTGAGTATTTTGTGCTGCCTTGAATCTGATTGACTTCTCTTTTAATAAATATCGCTGCAGGGAGCTTCGTTCCTTCGTTTAACTTCCTGCTTCTTCTTCGCTTCGTGTTCTCGCAAAACAGAAGTGTTATGAAAGCTGGAATTGGAATTGGGTTAAAGTGTAAAATCTTTAAATTTATTGGTTACATCTTGAGTTTTCTTCTGCTTTCGAAGCATGCAGATTCGTTGTAAATATAAAGGCAAGTTAACAAAGCCAGAGGGTGCATTACTGAAATAAAAGTATTTTTTTAACTGAAAAATTGCTATAAAAACCCCTTCTTCCTCTACGTTTGCCACGTGTCTTCTTATGATGTCATCTGTTCAAGTCAGTAAAGCTGTTATCCAGTCATCTGATTTCTCGTATGGTCTCTTTCTTATTCATGCTTCTCACGCAGCCACTTGTCTCTCTCATAGAAAGCCAGTCAGAGAAAAGAAAATGATGTCCGGCCTTCAATTGTAGGGGTTTCAAGCAAATGTCTCTCGGCAAGCGTAAACCCTCGCTTGGATTAGTCGTGATTTTGCCTTTATAAAATTTTCTTGCATACGGACAGGAATATACCCTCTTTGATCAATGAGCAGTATTTTTTTTTTTTTTCAAATTGTTCTCTCCAACATCATTCTGAATAAAATAAAAACAAATTTATAAATAAAACAAGTAAAAAATGCGCCGAAGTTTCTTCGGCGCAATCGAGTTTTCTGTACAGCATATAATCAAGGCCACTGAAAACAGATCCATCTTTCGGTGGTCTCGGTACAATGCTGTATGAGCTGCGACCCATGAAACTTTAACCACGACCTGGTGATGGCCTGGCGTATATCGTTGCCAGACGCACGATTATGGTTAACTTTTACCTTCAATAAAATAAAAACTACTGAGGAGGCTAGAGGGCTGCAATTTGGCATGTTTGATGATTGGAGGGTGGGTGATCAACATCCCAATTTGCAGCCCTCTGGCCTCAGCATTTTTTAAGATCTGAGGGCGGACAGAAAAAAGTGCTGACAGAAAAAGTGGATGTTTAGACTTGATTACCTGCTGCCTGGATCATGAACGATAATTTTCATTTGAGAGTGATTTTAAGTAGACCCTCTTTAATGTTAGTATTATCTAACTTATTCAACCTGTTCATTTACGTTAGCATTGCTTTTACTCAGGTTTAACGTATGGGACAAAAATATTCCTTAGTCAGTCTGGAAATCATATGAATGATAATTTTCATTTGATGAAGACTTTGATTGAATAGTAGACAAATGTTCATGGAGATTTAATGTTAGTATTATCTAATACAATCCGGCACCCCTAGGCACTGTCTGTGGCATGTCTAAAGTTCAGTTACAGTTTAGAATTGCTTTTTACTACTGATTTGTATGTTTAATGTATGGTCACAAAAATATTGACCATTTTATATTATATATAGACTATATAATATACATAATTATATATATATACACTATATAATATATATATATATATAGACTTTATACATATATATATATACATTTATTTTTTTTTTTATACAAATATTCATATATAATATAAAATGGTCAATAAGTTATGTTGAAATGAAAAATTATGAAATCTTGGTTACAGTGATTAGGCACTGTCTGTGGCACCCCTGGGGTGCCACAGACAGTGCCAGGGCACCCAAGATTTCATGAATGTCTGCTCTAGATCATCTCCATGAACTACAAAAAAAAAAAAATGTTTGCAGAATCTTCTTTATTTCAACATGTTCACTCTAATTATGTTGATTATTCTTTGATCTGCTCTTTGTTTGTACAGTATATTTCTGCATTATATGCCGATTTTGGTTTGATATGGATATAGTTTTATTCATTAAATAAGAGGTTAAGTCTTGCGATATGGTGGGGCGGGATGGTGAAGATGGGGTGCCACGGTAATGATTACATTAGTTAGGTGCCATCACTCAAAAAAGATTGTTGAGGATTCAACAATACGAGAAAAATGACAACAGTTGAGAGTCCCGGGAATAGTGACCCAGATTAGGAAAGGGGAACTCCTTGTGGTCAAATATATATATATATATAAATTTATATATATGTGTGCGCGTGTGTGTGTGTGCACGCACACGTGTTTGTGGTTGTGTACATATCTTTGGGCATAGAGACTGGGCAAAGTGAATTACATGCTGCCCTGATTTAGCAAAATGTTCAGCTTTTCATTTTGATGAGTCAGTGATAAAGTATAGCAGGAGTTACACAGTATTCCCAGACCTTTGTGTGACGTTTACGTCGTATATTTTTCTTTGAGTTCTACCTTTGATTAAATAAAATGAAAATCATTCCCTCTAGTTGGCAACGAAATGAAACGATTCGAGGGGAAAAATAAACTCAATGAAAGTGAAGGAGTGTGAATCTCAGTCACTGGATGACGCCATTTCTGATGTGTGCGAACACTCTTTGAAGAAGCCATCGTAGAAAAACCTGGTTACAAACTCCCAAACATCCTCTACACAATTGTTTATTGCCTGATGGTGTTGTTGAGGGTTTCTTCTCTTTATGTATTTATTCATTTTTCTCTCTCCCTCTTTGTAATACTCGGTGTGAGTACAGTGCAGTAGTTTGTTTTTCAGGTTCCTTCTGGGTAGGTTGTCAAGCCTTTCGCTTGTTCCTTTACGAGTGGTTGTAGTCATTTGATTCTGAATGCTTTAGTGTCATTCTAATTTGTCATTCTGGTTTCATTAGTTTATTGATTGCCATGTTCGCTGTTTGCAGCCTAGAAAGTGCAACTATGAGGAGTTGTGAAACGTCGCCATGTATATTTTATAATAAAATGCATAATAAGGAGAGCAGTGCCTTTCCCTGACCCGCCTTGCATTGCTCTTCGAGCTGTTGTTCCGGAAGTTGGAGGTATGTGTAATATATATATATATATATATATATATATATATATATATATATATATATATATATATATATATATATATATATATATATATATATACAATAAAAATGAATTTGAAGGCCTCCTGTACAGTTGGCAACATTGCCTGGGCAGAAAAATACAACATTAATGTTGTTAACAGTCATATATGCACACTGAGAAAGAGGTATTGTGAGAGTGATAGGCTGGGGTAAGCACTTGGGTGGGGTGCTTAGTGGGGAGGTCTCTCGTTTGCAACTGTGTGCTTATGGGGTGGGAGGGAGGGCCAGGAGAGCTGAGTGGGCAGGGCTGGGCAGGGCTGGGCAAGGCTTTATCTGCTCAGGAGCTTTCACGACTGTTATTGGCTAAGAAGCAAAAATGTCATTACACGTCATTTCTTTATATACTTTTGGGTGGCTGAGTGTCATGACTATGTCACAGAAGTTTCCATCTCTCTTCCATTTCCCCCTCTGATGGATACCTCCAAAAGTTACAATGAATTTATCACTGTTACATTTATGAACAATTATTTTATATTAAGTAGGGGCTTTTCTGAAGTTGCAATACCAGTGAACTGAAAAGCTTAAGAACACATTACGAAATTACGTATCAGTACAAACTGCCCAGTCATGTTGCATCAAAACTTTTCTTACTTATCAGTGTCTGCCCTTGCTTGTGCATACATACACCATGTATGTGTGTTTGCTTGCCTTTCTCTCTCTCTCTCTCTCTCTCTCTCTCTCTCTCTCTCTCTCTCTCTCTCTCTCTCTCTCTCTCTCTCTCTCTCTCTGGGTTATTCTTCATTGCTATTTATTTATATGGTACGGATACAAAACTTTAGGAATCCTTCCCTGATCAAACCCCTTATAATCACCTTCAACTCAGGCAATCGTAGAGCAGTTGACACGTTGGGTAAACATTTAATGCAATATGTTTAATGTTAAACACAATCGTATGACCATGCACAATGCAACAGAAAGGTAGTAACCAGATACTACAGTAGTGATACAAAATGGTTGCAGAAGAGTAATTTACATGTAATCAGCAAATCAATTGAACTTTTCACAGTGTAAATTTAATTGCAGAGTAAAGTACTTAAAGGTACACCCTGTCCAAACAAAAGAAGGTATTGCTTTAGTTCTTCTTCACTTTTCATTCGGTCCTAACCGTTGAATTAGAATGCGTTGGGGGCAACGTTACTTCACACCCTTATAAGTCAAAGGGACAATAAAATGATTAGGCATTGCATTTAGATCTCGTTTGCAGCTCATTCAGTTGCGTTTAAAAAACATGATCTCTGTAAGTCTCTCTCTCTCTCTCTTCACCTTGCAGGTTTAAAAGCTCTTATTATCGATTTAGGCAAATGTGAAGTGTAATCATTCTTTTAGGCCTTCAAAGGTAATGCAAATTGCAGTCTTGCGTCTCTCTCACTCTTGCCAGCACTCAAGGATTGGTTTCCATACCTTAGAGAACTCGCCATGTGTCCCCTTGTTCCTATAAACTACTCACATTCAGAGTAAAGAACTCGATAATAACTGCAGCAATCAGTGTTTTCAATAAATATGGTGCAATACATATTATGTACAAGACGTTTCAACCAATACTATATGAGAGCCTAAGCTCTAGTAGCTTAGGATGCTTTGGAAGGTGTAAATTTTTTATGCCACACCAAATAAATGACAGTGATGCTTTAATACATCTTTAATAAGATTTGAATGAAATGTTTATAAGACTTTTAATGTGGAGGTAACAAAATAGAGTGCAAAACAGCTACTTTCAATATCAAATAAGCGTGTGTTGACATACATGTATGTGTACACATGTGCATATACATGCATGTATGCATCATGATGCTGTGCATTTGCACATTTCTCTTTTTCCCTAAGGGTTATTCATTAAGAATAACCCTTAGGAAGGAAGGCCCGGGTAAACAGTTCTGGCAATGCAAACAGGTATGAGAGAGAGAGAGAGACAGAGAGAATTTCCATGTTAATTTTTTAATTTATTTAAATACATTTATTCAGTAAGTGTATTCTGCATTGTTTATAAGCATATACTTTGGTACTGTAGTCACAAGACAGGTAAAAATATAGGGTACAAAATAATGTTCATGATATAATTATTTGGATACTTACCTACTATTAAAGTTAACTTATATCTTTGTGCCATTAGGCGAGATCAGCATACAATAAAAAAAATGCTTGACTAACCCACTAAGACTGTCTCTGCAATCACCTGCTTCCCACCAGGTGGCAATGGAGGCTGGCTGGGTTTCCACTTTAACAGAAGGCAACTATCCAAATAATTTTATCATGAAAATTATCCTTATTTGAGATGAATCTTGCCTGCTGTTAAAGTTAGCTGACTACCACATTGAATGAGGATGGTGGGTTAGTGTGGCCAGAGAAACAATGTTCAGCCAAGCGAACTGGTTGAGGCTGGAAATGCCCATGGCTCCATGGCCTCGTTGCATAACTGTCCAGTGTACCCCTCCCAACTCTCAACTTCTTTGTGTGAAGAGTGTGGGGAGGATATCAAAAGTTGATAGGGGTGAATAAAGGTACAAAGTATCCTTCCCTGAGAACCATCACTACCAAAGGTTCTTCCTGACACTTTGCCAGACAATTTTGACTTGGCACACGGCCTTCCAAGGAACCACACAGCCTACCTGAACTGGGAGTTAAAAAAAAAATCAGTTATGGTTACACGTGTAATTTTCCACTTATAATGTGAGCCAGATCACTACTGAAGCAGAACTCGAGAATGGTTTGGGAAACTCTATATGGAACTTACATGCAAAAAAGGCTGTAGGGGCAAGGCACTGGTGGGAAGACTTCAAAGGTGGTGCTAAGAAGTTTCTATGCTCCTGATTTGAGACATCTTAGGTGATGGCCTTAAACACTTAGGGATTAAGGAGACAATGATGGGACATGGTCAAAGTCAGCTACTAATGGTTGAGCAAGGCTACTTTATATGATCTGTACAAAAAGTTTCCATTACTTTACTACAACCGACTTGTAACAGGAATAAGACATTCCCCCCATTAGCCTCAGAAGTAGGTCTATCAAGGAGAGGTTGCAACTCTTGACGAATTATCATGAAACTGCCTTTTCAGGCCTAATATTTATAACTATTACCATCACCATTATCTCTTATATGTATCTACAAACGTACATACAGATACATACATATCTACATATGCATGCATAAACATTACTGTACACATACACAGTGCATCATCGACTTCCGGCAGATTTGATCTTACGGCACTTTTTCAGCGCCGGAAGTTGATGTTGCATTAAGTTATGGCATCATAGGTGCCGTTGATGGCTCTAACATCAAGAGTAGGCATCACGTTAACGGCACTGAACTTGATGGTGCCAAACATCAAGTTACGGAGCCTTAAACGCTGTTAAAGCGCCAGTATTGGTGAAACACTGATTTATGGCAGAAATCAACTTACAGAGTGGTGCTGGAATATCTGGATCCCCTGCTGTAAGTCAGGGACCTAACCTACTGTATATGCATATACGTAAATAGGCACTCCTCATTTATCTGCAGCCTCGGTTATTGGCGACCCGGTTTTACAGCGACAACGATAGCTGGATTTTTGGTGCCGATCTCCGGTTATCAGTGCTGATCCCCGCTTAACAGCGGCACCAATCCTCGGCTATCGGCGCCGATAAACACCGATATTAGTGATTTTCGCTTATCGTCACGCCTTTGGGAACTGAACCCCCTCCAGTAACTGGGGACTGCCTGTACTGTATATATATATATATAATATCTCATATAGTTATTACTCTTGCAGTAATACATATATTTCCACCTCACAATTAGGTCAAAGTACCTTACCTATTAGAGGAAGTCTTTGCTTCCTTGGTCCAAGAACTTGACTAGCAAGTTGAACAGAGGAAGGTGAAAAAAAATATTGCATGAAAGTCCTAACCCAGCTCTAAGCAGCTTCAAAAACTGGAAGTAGATGCAGTAGCATCTGACAACTACATTAAAGGATACAATTCCGAGATATCTTTCATGTGGCTTGTATTGTTATAATCTTGATATAAATCAGCATGTTTATGACTTACATGTGAAGGTGTGAGGGTTCTCTGTATTCCTGAGGTTGCATCTTTATCACAGCAGGCAAGTGATATTGGAAACACTGCAATTTTCAGCCAATCACGAGCTTGCTATGGCCTCTGTTTAGATTACGCTAGCAACACACTGGCACATCGCCTAGGTTGGCTGGTTGCTAAGATCTCACTCTACAGACACAGTCACAAGTACACTACAGTCTTCGTGTCAGGAGCAGAGCTATTTAACACCAAACAGTATCCTAGCTTTCTCTTTCAACTGTTCATCCATTTCCAACAGGCTGTACTTTCGTGATAACTCACCTTGACTTCTTACTCGCTTAACAGGAGCCAAGGTACAAGTAAACTGAAGATCACCGGTCAGCAGATTCATCTTTGGCAAAAGGAAGTGAAACGGAACAATGTGAGCTAAGCACCGTTTAATTACTAAAGGAAAATCATGCAAACCACGGTTGAAACCCCCTAAAGTCTAAACGGATGAACTGAGAAGAAAACGGCAATCTACGGACGATGACCGTGAGGTGAAAAAATGCCAGAGAAGGTGACATACCACAGAATGTCAGCAAAGACATCCCAGAATGCCGGTAGTAAGTACCGGATGACCGGGTGAGGAAGGTAGAGAGCTCTTGCATGACGTTACCATGTAAATGTGATGACTGCCGGATCAGTCTGCACAACTCTTTTAAGAGGCGATTGCCAAGAAGCGAGAGCTGTTCAATCACCAGGCTAACTCACTCTAGATAAGCAAGCGGCGAAAAAGGAAGAGCTGCTGTTACAAAAAGGAATGCTGTATTTGTCACAAGGTGATGAATACCAGTGAGCAAATCATAACAGGAGCATTGACGCAAGGCTCACAACTACCGAGGAAAATGCAATATGTCTGTATTCCTATTGTAACTCTACCAGTTCACACACATCACTATCTCTCTTCCCAAAATGGATCAAGTGAGCCTGGACAAGTGAGCCAGTGAATGCGAGCGCCAAACTTGCAAACAACTTATCTGGAGAACGCTCCGAACCCGAACCAGAGAGATGGCTGAGAGAGGTGACAAAGGGCACAGACTTTGTTCGCGAGACACGCCATGACTTATCTATGTCTTGTAAGATGATGTTTCCTTGAAAATGCTTTCCAGTACGAATTCTCATACAGCTTATAAGGGTAATTTAACCTAAAAATGCTTCCCAGCATTCCTTGCACATGAATGACTTCTCTCCTGTATGAATTCTCCTATGATTTGTAAGACCAATTGTAAAGAAATATGCTTTCCCACATTTCTTGCACATGAATGGCTTAATCTGTATAGAATAGAATGTAGCATTCAGGCCAAAGGCCAAGCGATGGGACCGACGAGATCATTCAGCACTGAAACTGATTTGACTGCATAAAAAAGTTTAAATGTGTAACAGGATGAAAACCTTGCAGTTGCGCTATGAATCAGTTGTTAGGAGAGGGTGAAAAGTACAATGGAAGAAATAGAATATGACAGAGGTACAGCACAAGGAATGGAAGGGTTTGCAGCTAAGGGATGAGAGGACATTGCAAAAACTGAAGTAATGCCTAAATTGCACCACGAGGTGCACTGATTCCACTCACCCTCTGTGGGATTCTCTCCAGTATGAAATCTCATATGAACTGTAAGACTTGGTTTCCTGGAAAATGCTTTCCCACATTCCGTGCACATGAATGGCTTCTCTCCACTATGCATTCTCACATGACCTGTAAGATGTTTCATGGAAAATGCTTTCCCACATTCCTTCCTCATGAATGGCTTCTCTCCACTATGCATTCTCACATGACCTGTAAGATGTTTCATGGAAAATGCTTTCCCACATTCCTTCCTCATGAATAGCTAAACTCCAGTATGAATTTTCTATAAGTTCAAGATTCCTGGAATATATAAATAATTAAAGATTTATTCTTTTAAAATTTGCCTCTCTATTACATAGCTTTTGGTTCCACACCAGCGGGAGTTCGACAGATTGAAACAAAAAGCGAGAACACTTGATTTTCTATGAATATCCCTTCTTCTATCCATCAGCTTCCCCCATCCCCCACCTGCGGACTAATAGGTACAAACACTTCCAGCCGGCAGTACTTCTGCCCACTTTGGAGGTAGGGAGGGCAATTCATACAATGAAGAGGTAAGTGTTTAAAAAATCAATCTTAAGTATTTATATTTTTTAAATGAACCTTACCTCTCCATTACATAGCTGATTCCCACATTTGAAACAGGTGGTGTGCAAAGTGGAAATCAGCCAACCCGTAAGGGCTACATAGTCACAAAATATTTCTACAAAACAAGTGTTTGTTTTAACCTGTGAATTCAATCCACAGGCTATTAATCCTGTCTTAAGAGGATTGTCACTAAGGTACGAGATCCTCATCATGAAGATAGCCGAGGTTTCTTTGGAAGATTTGGATTACTGTGCCAAAACCCTGCAGAGGCAGATGGATAACTATCAAGTACATATGTACAAAAAGGTGTACTTCTGATACTCAACCATGAGTACCTGCAAGCTTTCCAAAAACCACAACCAGGTTTAAAAGGCAGTAGACCAAAAAGACTACCTTTCGATTCAGGACATATCCACCTGCACAAACCAGAAGAGTTAATGCTCTGCAATAATCATATTTAATCTCTGCACCGTGAGGATAATTTACAAGATTACCATGCCACTGAATGACTTCAATATCTTATCCAAGGATAAGCTTTTTCCAAATTTAAAAGTTGTAGCCATTGCTCACGTGTCCAGTTGCTTACCTTCCATTAAGGACAGAAATTAACATGAAAGTCCTTCACCAAAGACCCAGTGAGAAGGGCATTGTATTTCTATCCCTAGGAAACTCTGGTTTCCATATCACTCAAGATAGAACCTTTACATCAAGTTTAATTCTGTTAGCGTAATGTCAACAATCCTTACAGGTAGTGCTGGACCCCCAAGGAGTCAAGTTGAAGCCCTAGTGACTCCAGGCTAGGTAAAGGTACTGTTGTAGGTAAGGGCCTGGCCCAAAACTTTACTTAGCCCAAAATAAAGCAAAGATATTAGCCTTGTCTATAGCAAGGACTATCTTATCTAAGATTGTGGGTATGTAACTCTTTAGCAGTGTCTAAGGCTACTGTGAAGTTTCCATAGAAACTTCTTTACAAAGAGCTAGTACTAAACGGTATAAAGTTCGATGAAATAATTAACTGAAGAACCGCATACAGATTCTAAGGTAAAGTACATAGCAGAGACCAGGGAAACACACTGAAAAACATCTAGATATCTTTGTCCTCAGACAAGCCTACAGTCAAAGCCAACATGGCCCTT
Source organism: Macrobrachium rosenbergii (assembly GCF_040412425.1). Taxonomy (NCBI): domain Eukaryota; kingdom Metazoa; phylum Arthropoda; class Malacostraca; order Decapoda; family Palaemonidae; genus Macrobrachium; species Macrobrachium rosenbergii. The sequence goes on from NW_027100730.1 coordinate 1,127,683, forward strand.
AGCCTTAAAAGCTGCTACAAGAAATTTACTCATGTTTGAGAAACTACAGAAACCTAACCATGTTTATAGAGGTATCAGTGCTGGGAAAAAAACCCTTATCATGGGGCCATGACTTACCCCTGACCACTGGTGTTGGGAGAATTGATTAGTAGATTCTCTCCCAGCACTGATAATGGCATTACTGCGAGATCCTGCCTTGAGCTCACCACGGACCACACCAGGCATTCATCAGTAGCTTGTACGATTGTGATGAAGTCTTTTCATCTCTCGGTTGCTTGCGTCCACCACCAGCCTTCCTTGGTCACCTGGGGTAATCAACACCAGGAGACAACTTACAAAGGTGCCCTAATGCACTGATGACTTCCTGAAACCTAGCAAGAGTAGGAAAGAAATTACAGTCTAAACCTAACCAGGGAACAGCTTGGTGTCCCTGTTAAAGCTAGAGGATCTGGCGATGGTAAACCGAAAATTGGTAAGAAGACGACTTTCTTTAGTTTAAAACAGGTCCGTAACAGGGAATTCCCACAGCCCACTGTCTGCAGCCAGCCTTTGGATGTTGAATACCTTCCATTACTATTACTTATCTCAGTGACTGAGTGCATCAACTAAAATTTTTATAATGAATAATTACCTCCAGCAAAGGTAATAACTCAGTATTGAGGTTGTGTGTGTTAATTTGACCAACTAACAGAAAAGGGGCAGAGCAATTAGACACAGAAGTACTCGCTTCTCAACATAAAATGATTAATATCGTCTCCATAAGGCTTACTGTATTTGAATATACTCTGATTGCCCTATATGGCATAAGAGTGTCAAACTCATTACCTTTGATTAACATCCAGTCTGCATTTAGCAACCCTGAGAGGGACAAACCTCAAAATAGATATTTTGTTCTCAGCCCAGGTCAGGACCAAAAGACTAGTACTGTATCTTCAACGCAAAACTCAGCATTGTGCAACACTTATAATTCTCTTTCCATATCACAGGTCCCAGAGCTACCAAGAGAGGGTTTAATTGCTTCCAGAGGCTTTTTACTAAAGACTCAAACAGCTTTGGAGGCAAAAACTAAATCCATCAAGTTTCCCAAAATTAGTTACAGTGTACCAGGCACCTTAATTACACCCGACCTAAAGACCTCCTGTGGTCCAGGTTGTAAGCAATGTTTAGTATAGTATTACCTATAACACAGTAAGACAAAGACCTAAAAACTCTAATAGCTGGAACTGACAGCATTTAGAGTAACTAGGAAACTAAGAACTTAATGAAGTTGCCTATACAGGTGCATGGTCAGGAAATACCTCCAGTTCAACTCCAGAAGAGTAAAACTAACCTCTGCCTCTAAAAATATTAGTAGTTGAACCTCTTGACAACTTTAAGATAGATCCTCAGTCCACACCAAACACACATCACCCTCGCACACCATGATTATGGCATCCACGTGAACATCTGAGTCATGTGGAAACTTGGGAAACTTTAGCAAGTGGAAGTTTTAGAAGAACTTTAGCAAGTGGAAGTTTTAGAAGAACTTTTAAGTATGAGTTCTAGGGAAAAATACTAAAGAGGTAATAGAACCCAAGATCATTCCCCCTAAGACACCAAGGTGCCACTAGGAACATGAGAGATGTAAGGTTTTATAACCAACTGATATTGCTGAGAAAACACCCACCAAACCAGTCTGATGGCCTGTAAGTGGAAATTAAACATTGGTCATTTCTGTTCCAAGTGAATAATATGCATACATTCAGATTTACTAGTTCTTAAAGAAACTGAAATAGCTGAAAATTCAGAACAACTCAGGAAAAGCCACAGTCTTCCCTGCTTCAGTTCAGAGAAGGCTCTCTCGCATTCTGAGTAAAAAGGAATAAACAGTAGTGATATTAACATCTGGTTGGATAAACGAAAATATTTAATGATGTCATGAGTATACATATATATAATGTATAAATATAAACCTACAGATGTATATACCTGCATTTGTGTATCTACATATATATATATATTTGTCGAGTATTCTCTCAGACGCCGCATCACCAGTCAATAAGTCACATGAAATAAGGAATATGCCCTGAAATGAACCACAGTTGGTTCTTCAGGTTCTAATATTAAAACAAAAAAAAAAAAAACAAATAGAATGGGGCTGGACTGACTGGCAGTAGTCATGACAAACCATGGAGGAAGGAGCGTAACAAAACCACTGAAGCACCTTACAACTAATTTATTATAATAAAGTTATATACATTATGTACAAGTGAGTCAAGGTTTGGTATTAAACAAATCACATAAAAACATTACTTATTGTGAATTAACAAACAGTCAGAATCAAAAACAAATGTAGCTAAAACTGAGTTTCTCTACCAAAAACCAGTAACATCAATAACAATGAACAAACATGGTGATCATCGCATTAACTCAGTCGACAATAAAGTACAAATCAACAAACTTCAGCTACATCACATAACCAAGCAGTTATATTACAAATAAACAACAGGCAGCATAAATAGGAAAGCACAGTTTAAAACATAATTAACAAGAATCAAGCAGCCTAAACATACTCCAACAGCATTAGAAATCACACTAACTCAGGGTAGCACAATATAAAAAAAAACAGACTGTCTCCATAGA
>NW_027100730.1:1135079-1172579 GCF_040412425.1 Macrobrachium rosenbergii
TTTCCAAACAGAGCTCTTTGTCGAGGCCTGCGAATTTTCTCTCCGTCCTTTCTCTAAGGTTTGCGTTTTCCTCTCGCAGTTCTTCGTTCTTATCTCTCGCGTCTTGTAATTTATGGGCTAGAATTTCAATCTGAGTGTTCAGGTGGTTGTTCTCACGTTTCAGACTCAATAATTGCGATCGGGCCCTTTGCAAGACGTCCCGTTCCGCAGTTCGTTGGCCCACAGTCTGAGAGAGATGAGAGTCCTTTTTCATCACACACTGGGCCATCACTGCGTCTAGTGCCTCCTCCCACAGCATTTCCAACGTATCAAGTCATCGAGTCCAGCGTCCTCGACTGCAGCAGTGCCCACCAAACAATGGTCCAAGCATGAAGTGCCAGAGCCACAAAGAGTAACACAACACAGTTCGTTAACTTTTGTCTGCTGAACATGGTTACTGATTGCCCACCACACACTGGGCCAGAACCGTCCTAGTGACCGGGAAAGGAGCCATTTGAGACTATGGGCCGAAAGGTGATCAGATGTGGGGTTGGCATTTGGGGAGGCGGGGGAGGAGGAAGGATTGCCCACCACAATCAGGCCGGGAGCTCCTGAGTGCCTCCCCAAAGGAGCCATTTGAGATGGAAACTCTGGGTTCAGACAGTTGATAATGGCCCAGGACACTGGGCCAAGCAATCAGGCTTCAGGGAGCTCCACTTTTGGAGAACTCTCCCTGAAGAATACAGTAAAGTGATGGAAAGGGGTCCTCGTGCCTCCCAGAGAGAGCCATTTGAGAGAGAGAGAGAGAGAGAGAGAGAGAGAAGAGCCCAGAGAGACTGAGAGAGAGCCCTGTGATGTGCTTTCCCCAAATGAAAATGAGTTGACTCTTTTGGACTGTATGTTTACAGAGTTGGTTACACTGACTTATCACAAACTATTTTCAGTGGTCCCTGGGATTATTTTACGTCATCTTTGACATTTCGCCAGATATATCTTTAGCAGAAATGCGACTTCAGATGTCCACCAAGTGCATTTATATATATATATGTATATAAGAGAGACCAGTGTCTCATCATCGAGGCTAAAATGAAAGATAAAAAACTGATCAACAACACAGTATAACAAATTATCTTTTGTTGACACGCAAAACACACTGAACGAAGCAAAGCAAAGTAAGATACAACACTGAAATAAAAATCACTCGACAAGAAAAGAAACACAATTAAAATGAAGTTCAGTTGCTCTATATATGGAAAATGCGCCGAGAGTAAAAGGCCTTGTTGAAGCTGTGTACAAGGGATCAGATGAAGAGTGGTTGTCTTAAGTGGGAAGGTAGCTCTGGGTTGGATTGTGTACACCCTGTACGGAAACTAATGCCCATATGTACATCACATCTCACCTAAGTCTGCCTATTTCATCGGCAGTAAGTATAAATATAGACAAACTTGACATCAACAGCCGGAAAATAATTAATTAAAATTCTCCTGAAGTGAGGTAAAGTAAGTGTACCTTAGTTTAACCAGACCACTGAGCTGATTAACAGCTCTCCTATGGCTGGCCCGAAGAATTGAGATTTATTTTAAGTGGCTAAGAACCAGTTGGTTACCGAGCAACGGGACCTACAGCTTATTGTGGAATCCGAACCACATTATACCGAGAAATGAATTTCTATCACCAGAAATAAATTCCTCTAATTCTTCATTGGCCGGTCGGAGACTCGAACTCGGGCCTAGCAGAGTGCCAGCCGAGAGCTCTACCGACTTGCCCAACGAGGAACTAGTTAATGGCATGGCTCTGTGGAGGAGGGTAGACAATGAATTTCATTGAAAACTGAATAAAACAAAAACTATAACAACAGTTAAGACCAAGGGCTGTGAACGTTGCCTATCGAAAAACACCTGTGTGAAAATGGTCGTCTTCACGGATGACAATCCTATCTAAGAAAGGTAGTTGGCTGTTGTTTTCCAATTCATATGTAAATTTAAAGTTGGAATGTAAAGTACTGGCGTATTGTAGGAACGAATCACGATGCAATTGGTCCTTCGAAAGAACAAAAGTGTCATCCACATATCGGCGATAGAAGAAGGGTTTCAAAGAAGATGGACAACTGTCCAGAAGCTCGCTCTTAAATTTGTGCATAAAAATGTTAGCGAATGTGGGTTACCCATGCCCACACCCTCAGTGGGTTACCCATGCCCATACCTTCAATTTGCACGTATGCTTCATCATTAAAAACAAAGGCAGTGTCCCGCACTGCCAACTCCAATAACTCTTAAAATCATGACGGTTAAAACCATAGTGAACGCATTCAGCCCCAGTAAAAAAAAAAATTATATATATTTATAGAGAGAGAGTAAAAGGTGTAGAGAGAGGGAAAGAGAAAAAGGCGTATAGAGAGAGAGAGTAAAGAGTGAGAGAGAGAGAGAGAGAGAGAGAGAGAGAGAGAGAGAGAGAGAGAGAGAGAGAGAGAGAGACCTTACCTTACAGACCTTACAGTTCGTTCGGGTTGCCCCAGGAGGTCCCCTCAGTGTGAGGCACCTCTGATGTCTACCAGAGAATTGCTAATGCATCTTCCGGTATATTTTGCATCTTCCAATCTTGGATGGTCTGTGATGCATCTTAGATATTTGTCGAGCTTATTCTTAAACATATCTACGCTCACTCCTGATATGTTCCTCAGATGAGCTGGTAGCGCATTGAATAGAAACTGCATTATCGATGCTGGTGCGTGGTGGATTAATGTCCTGTGTGCTTTCCTTAGTTTTCCTGGTATAGTTTTAGGCACTGTTAATCTACCTCTGCTTGCTCTTTTTGATACTTTTAGCTCCATGATGTTTTCGGTAATTCCTTCCGTCTGTTTCCATGCCTGGATTACCATGTAGCGTTCTCTTCTCCTTTCAAGACTATATAAATTTAAGAATTGTAGTCTTTCCCAGTAGTCAAGGTCCTTAACTTCTTCTATTCTAGCTGTAAAGGACCTTTGTACACTCTCTATTTGTACAATATCCTTTTGGTAGTGTGGGTACCATATTATATTGCAATATTCAAGTGGACTACGTACGTACGTTTTATAAAGCATAATCGATTATGTGTTCAGCTTTTCTTGTTTTGAAGTGCCGGAACAACATTCCCATTTTTGCTTTGCATTTTGCCAGTAGTATTGCTATTTGATCATTGCGTAACACATTCCTATTCAACATCACACCAAGGTCTTTAACTGCTTCCTTATTTGTGATTGTCTCGTTATCAGGTCCTTTTTATGTAATTTCTTTTCGTACCGGCAGATACGTTCGTCCATTGCGTTGAAATCGCTACTAACTTTTTTTTTTTTTTTTTTTTTTTTATGGGTTAATTTAATTGCTGGATATTTTCATAACTCCTTTTTTTCAGTTTACGTAACCTATTGTGGTGGTGTAATGTAACACTTGTCATTATATTCAGAGTGAATAGCCAAGATGCACCATTGCCTGAATGCATTAGACTGATGCACCATTGCCTAGACAGAATGCACCACCATTAGTCTAAATGCACCAGCCACTTAGTCTGAATGCACCATTTTGTCAGTAGTCTGAATGCACCGTTTTGTCAGTAGTCTGAATGCACCATTTTGTCAATAGTCTGAATGCACCGTTTTGTCAGTAGTCTGAATGCACCGTTTTGTCAGTAGTCTAAATGCACCAATTTTTAAATAGTCTGAATGCACCGTTTTGTCAGTAGTCTGAATGCACCCATTTGTAAATAGTCTGAATGCACCATTTTGTAAATATTCTGAATGCACCATTTTGTCAATAGTCTGAATGCACCATTTTGTCAATAGTCTGAATGCACCGTTTTGTTAATAGTCTGAATGCACCAATTTGTAAATAGTCTGAATGCACCATTTTGTCAATAGTCTGAATGTACCATTTTGTCAATAGTCTGAATGCACCAATTTGTAAATAGTCTGAATGCACCAATTTGTAAATAGTCTGAATGCACCATTTTGTCAATAGTCTGAATGTACCATTTTGTCAATAGTCTGAATGCACCAATTTGTAAATAGTCTGAATGCACCATTTTGTCAATAGTCTGAATGTACCATTTTGTCAATAGTCTGAATGCACCGTTTTGTTAATAGTCTGAATGCACCAATTGTAAATAGTCTGAATGCACCATTTTGTCAATATTCTGAATGCACCATTTTGTCAATATTCTGAATGCACCATTTTGTCAATATTCTGAATGCACCATTTTGTCAATAGTCTGAATGTACCATTTTGTCAATAGTCTGAATGCACCGTTTTGTTAATAGTCTGAATGCACCAATTTGTAAATAGTCTGAATGCACCATTTTGTAGTCTGAATGCACCATTTTGTCAATAGTCTGAATGCACCATTTTGTCAATAGTCTGAATGCACCATTTTGTCAATAGTCTGAATGCACCGTTTTGTTAATAGTCTGAATGCACCAATTTGTAAATAGTCTGAATGCACCATTTTGTAGTCTGAATGCACCATTTTGTAAATAGTCTGAATACACCATTTGGTCAATAGTCTGAATGCACCATTTTGTCAATAGCCTGAATGCACTAATTTGTAAATAGTCTGAATGCACCACACTGCATAAAAATGCGCTTGTTGTGTGGTTGATTCAGGTATCACCAAATTTTTGTCATTCTTACAAGAAACTGGTGAAATCTCAGTTTTTAGCTTGTGAAAAGTAGTTATTCGGTGATTTAAAGAATAGACAGTCTCATTTCTTTACTAAAGCCTTGATATCATCCATCCTTTTATCATAATGTATTTGATATCAATATTTATTTTATTTTATGTACCCCAGCTTAGTTTATAGACTATGAATTTTTCTGTCAGAAGCCTTAAAGTGTCTTGTTGGTTTTGTTAACTTCTATTTTTATTCAGATTTTTAAAATTATTTACTTTATCAAAGAGAATAATCTTGCAAAGTATGAATATATAATATTTACTTATATAGTTACCCAAAGAGCAGGTGTTAACTGAATTAAGTTGGTGCCTTGGGACCATAAGGAATAATGCATTTTAACTGGTTAGTTTTAATCTTCTTCTCATAGCATAATGCATTTGTTGGTTTTGTAATAATATTCTTACTGCATTCAGACTTTGTAAATGATTCGCTATATCAATCAAAGAAAATAATCCTGCAAAATGGATATAGATACCTATATAGTTCCCCAAAGAGCAGGTGTTATGTGAATGAAGTTGGTGCATTGGGACCACAAGAAAAAATGCACTTTAATTAGGAAGTGGTGCATTGGGACCAGATACTCGGTGCATTCGGACCATGGTACATTGTGCAATTGAGGCAATGGTGCTTTAGTCCATAAACGATAGCCAGCCGTCGTTGGGTTGTTGTTTTCCACCGAATTCGGACTTTTACCAACACGGTTAATCGTAATTAGGCAAAAGGTGTTTAATTCGTATCGAATAATTCTTTTTCCGTTTACGAAACCTATTGCAATATCTTGGGTCGTGTTGTAATACTAAAATTTCGTTATGATTGAATAGGCGGGGAAAAGGGGTCGTTGTTTTCCATATAATGAAGCCAGACATTAAAGAAAAATGGGAGAGAAAAAGACCGAATTACGTAACAACTGCTTGAAATCTGCATAGTTTGGACGCATTCAGATCCTTCAAGAATTGCTCAACATTGCTAGTTATAAGTAACACAATGTTTAATGTTCGTGTTTAGTATCGAATCCTATTTGAACTAAATTATAGTCTTCGGTTCTATTAATTCCAGTGTAGTAGAATTCGATCTGTTATTATGTCCCGTAATCCGATGATGACATGTTTTATATTGCGTCGTCTATACTACTTAGCTGACTTGGTCCAGGGACACCAGAATATATCAGAAACCTTACTTTCATTTCGGCTTGTTTTTTCTATATAAACTACTATTTGATTCTATAATTAAGCCTCCTATAATTTATGGAAAATTTTCGTGGAAATTCGAGTTTGGTTTGTGGGAATTTGTGGGAAAAAACAGCAAGTTTGTGGGAATCTGACTTTTTTGAGGTGGCAACACTGAGACCGGTTTCGGCCTCCCCCCCCCCCTTCACCGTTACTTCACGGCCGCAGTCGCTCTTAGTGATGGGATTTTCGGCTCCTTTCAGGGAACCGGATCTTTTGGCTCTTTTCAGTTTTGAGATCCGGCTCCTAAATGGCTCTTTCGGCTCCCAAATGGCTCTTTATTAAGAAAACCAATACCGTAATAAAAGTTGGATGGCTTTGGCAATACTAAACATTTCATACATAAAAGAAAGGTTAATAAAAACTCTATTTGTCAATTGTTCTTTTTCTATTAATCATCAACTAACACACTTCATTATAATGAAAATATTACTTAATGAAATAAAGTAGGCCTATTCAATGTTTCCCTACTTTGAAAAATAAAATAAAAAAAGTTTGAAATATATTATTTTTTATATGCCGGTAGAAATAATTGTGGATTTCAATGGCAATGCAAATTGAAAGAATATAATGGTAATTACCAACTAAAATAATATTAAAAAAAAAAAACGAATTAAAAAAATCAATTTCCTTTTCCATGTTTTTCTCATGTTAGTACCGTTTTATGAGTTATGTGTGTGTGTGTGTGTGTGTGAGAGGAGAGAAGCCTATGTAGTGTCTCGTAAGTTGGCATTTAGAAAAACTAAATCACTGACTTTGTTTGGGCTGATTCTGTTCCTTCGCTCTGTTATAATCTGTCCCGTTTTGGGGAAAATTCTCTCTGATGGGACTGAAGTTGCTACTATACACAGTTTCCTTGCCATGACTTGGCAAGTTGTGGGTACACTAAGGCCTTGGATTTCCACCAGCTCAGAGGATCTGCTGCTCGCTGAATTATTGGTTCCTCGAGGTAAAACCTAACTTCTAAAACTGCGTCTGTTGAAGGATTTCTTCTTTCATTGTCCCCTGATGCTCTTTCATCAAAAAAACTCCACACAGTTGATGTATGTGGCTCTGGATTTACTCTTAAATCTTGCCCTGAAGGTGGCGAGGCTGGTTCACTGCGTGGATTGCATCTAGATGCAGCAGTTGTCAGTCTTTGCACAGCATCATCAACAGCAGTGCTTTCATTAAAGGCCAGTTTCTTGAACCTTGGATCTAATATGCTAGTATCTGAGAGGACAGCATTGTATTCCATGCGGTGGAACCTCCTTTCCATTGAACTAGAAAGAGTTGTCACCAACTCAGCTACTTTTTCAGTAGTTATTAATTCACTTGTCTGGTGATGGTTTGTTACAGTTTGAAGACCCCTACACAGGATAATAATTTTTGAGGCAGTCACATAGCTTTCTGCACTGATTTCTACTGTGACCTGTTGAGATGGCTCCAAGACAGTGCAGGCTTCTTTAATTATATCCCATTCATTTTGGTTGGGTATGTCAACTGGGGCATTCATGATAGCTATGGTAGAGATTATGGCCTCTCTTGACTCCAAAACCCGTTTCAGCATATGAAAAGTTGAATTCCATCTTGTGATACAGTCTTGAATGGGTCTTAACTCCGGCATTCCCATTTGGCGTTGAGTACACTTGAGCTTCTGTGTTGCCGTTGAACTTTTATATGAAAAATTCCACCATTCCCTTCACCTTATCCACTGTTGGCTTTATCATTAAGTGCATCTCGTACTATCAGGTTGAGTGTGTGTGCAAGGCATGGAAAGTGAGTCCATTTAAGTAATTTAATGGCTTTTACAATATTAGAAGCATTGTCTGTGACACAACATACCACTTTGTTTTCAATTTTCCAATCTTTAGCTACTCGTAACAGTTCATCTGCCAGATTCTCAGCAGTATGTCTATCACTAAATTCGAAGCAACTCAACAGAGAAGATACCATCTTAAAGTCTTCAATGTAATGGCATGTGACAGACATGAAATTTGTTGTAGCTCGTGATGTCCAACAATCAGTTGTAATGCAAACAGCTGAGGCTTGACAAACCTTATCTTGTAAGTTTTCTCGTTCTCTGTCAACAAGCTTTGGAATGATTTTTTGGGACAGGGTTTTCTAGATGGAAGAACTATATATGATGGATTTACATGGGAGTAATCTTTAAAACATTATTTTTTCTTGATATTTGGCAAATGGTTGGAAATCTTTCTATAATCATCTTGGCCAATATCTCTTTCAATTGAGTTTTGTTTTAGTGGAGTCATAGACTTGGGGAGGTACTGGGCAATAGAGGTCTGTCTCTGGCTCGGACTAATTCTTTCTCTACCTGCAGTGGTCAATCAAGAACACAGTATTCATTACTACCCATACTGATATAGTCAAATGGTCATAAACAACAGTAGATCTGGACATGACATTGAATCAGCTAAGGGGTCCAAAACTGGAGTTTTACCTTCATAAACTGATGAAATCACATCCAGTGAGCAAAGTTGAAAAGTCAGTCTTTCAATCAGCTGTGGCACATGCCATGGAAAAGCTTAAAAGAGGCTTACACTCACCATTCAACTACTCCTGTGGATTTCTCTTAAACAAGATTCCTGAGTCTACCAGCAAATGCCCCTGACTATCATAAACTGAGAGCAACTTTCCTCTGAGAATTTTATCAATTTAATGCATCGAGATATTGATTTAAAACTCCAGTTTATGCATCTTAGAGAGACATTATCTGATGTCGACAGATTTATATTATTACTTATTTTTTTTCATATGTCAATAACATTTCAGGAAATGTAAGCCAGAGCATTCCTAAATACCTGTTAGATAAGAGTTAAAATAGAAATATATTAAAATAATTTGCAAAATATTAAAAAACATTTAAATGACAATAATCTCGGGATATAGTAGTAGTAGTATTAGCATGGGGAATAGAGTTTAGATGAGATAGTTAATAATATTAAAAGTAATAATAATTTTCCCTAATATTAGACTGAAATAAATAAACTAGACAGTCACTAAACAACTGGCTGTTGCATACGAATAGTAAGCCAAGGAAAAGAAATAGTTGAAGACAATTTTCACCTTATTAATGTTGCCAATAAGTGCCCATGGATAATTCCAAATTTGTTAAACAGTTTTTTGAAAAAACATGGAATACCCTTTGAAAACATGAACAAATAGGATATGCAGCTCAATAATGCTAAAATCTAGATGATAATTAAAATCATTTTGTACTCTAACTCTAAATTTCATCCATATTTCAAATTTGTGAAATTGTGTCAATAGTAATAATAATAATAATAAAATAATAAATAATAATAATAATAATAATACTAACAAGTTGTGTCAAGGATGTCCATAATAGTAATAATAGCCCAACAATTTTGTTAATAAAATTCACCAGCAGTTTCAAATTTCTGAATGCACCATTTTGTCAGTTGTCTGAATTGCCATCAATGCAACAATTTGCCAGACCAGATGTGCAATCATACATTTTTAAATGTCTGAATGCACCAGAATTTTAAAAACAATAGTCTGAATGCACCATTTTTTCAAAGTCTGAATGAATTTTGTGAAAGTCTGAATGCACCGTTTTGTCAACTTGGTATTTCTGAATGCACCATTTTGTAAATAGTCTGAATGTTATTTTTGTATAGTTGAATGCACCATTTTGTCAATAGTCTGAAATGCACCATTTTGTCAAAGTCTAAAATGAATGCATTTTTTCAATAGTCTGAATGCACCATTTTGAAATAGTCTGAATGCAGTCAATTTTGTCAATAGTCTGAATGCACCATTTTGTCAATAGTCTAATGCACCATTTTTTCAATAGTCTGAATGCACCATTTTGTCAATAGTCTGAATGCACCATTTTGGACAATAGTCTGAATGCACCAATTAATCAATAGTCTGAATGCAAGAGTTCTGTCTGAAATGTCTGAATGCACCATTTTGTCAATAAATGAAATGCACCAATTTGTCAATAGTCTGAATCTTACCATTTTTGCACCATTTTCAATGAATGCACCATTTGTCAATCCTGAATGCACCAATTTGTAAATAGTCTGAATGCACCACACTGCATAAAAATGCGCTTTTGTGTGGTTGATTCAGGTAGAGTCAAATTTTTGTCATTCTTACAAAGAAACTGGTGAAAACTTTTTTAGCTTGTGAAAAGTAGTTATTCGGTGATTTAAAGAATAGACACAGTCTCATTTCTTTTAAAGCTTTGATATCATCCATCCTTTTATCATACTGTATTTGATATCAATATTTATTTTATTTTATGTTTCCAACTTAGTTTATAGACTATGAATTTTTCTGTCAGAAGCCTTAAAGTGTCTTGTTGGTTTTGTAAACTTCTATTTTTATTCAGATTTTTAAAATTATTTACTTTATCAAAGAGAATAATCCTTTAAATATGAATATATAATATTTACTTATATAGTTACCCAAAGAGCAGGTGTTAAGTGAATTAAGTTGGTGCCTTGGGACCAGAAGGAATAATGCATTTTAACTGCTTAGTTTTAATCTTCTTTCACGATTAGCATAATGCATTTGTTGGTTTTGTAATAATATTCTTACTGTATTCAGACTTTGTAAATGATTCACTATATCAAAGAAAATAATCCTGCAAAATGGATACAGTTAATACCTATATAGTTCCCCAAAGAGCAGGTGTTATGTGAATTAAGTTGGTGCATTGGGTTACAAGAAAAAATGCACTTTAATTAGGAATGGTTATTGGGACCAGATACTCGGTGCATTCGGATCATGGTACATGGTGCAATTTAGGCAGTGGTGCATTTAGTCCATAAACAATAGCCAGCCGTCGTTGGGTTGTTGTTTTACACCAAATTCTGACTTTTACCAACACGGTTAATCATAATTAGGCAAAAGGTGTTTAATTCGTATCGAATTCTCTTTCCGTTTAGGTAACCTATTGCAATATCTTGGGTCGTGTTGTAATACTAAATTTCATTACAATTGAATAGTTTTTGTCAAGGGGTCGTAGTTTTCCATATAATGAAGCCAGACATTAAAAAGAAAAATGGGAGAGAATTAAGACCAAATTACGTAACAACTCTTGAAATCTGCATAGTTTGGACGCATTCAGATCCTTCAAGAATTGCTCAACATTGAAGAATATGTTCGTGTTTAGTATCGAATCCTATTTGAACTAAGTTATAGTCTTGTTCTATTAATTCCAGTTGTAATAGAATAATTCTGTTATTATGTCCCGTAATCCGATCTGATATGTTTTATATTGCGTCGTCTATACTACTTTTTAGCAAGGACTTGGTCCAGGGACACCAGAATATATCAGAAATCTTACTTTCATTTCGGCTTTGTTTTTCTATATAAACTACTATTTGATCCTATAATTAAGCTTCATATAATTTGTGGAAATTTTCTGTGGGAATTCGAGTTCAGTTTGTGGGAATTTGTGGGGGAAAAAAAGAGCAAGTTTGTGGGAATTTGACTTTTGTGAGGTGGCAACACTGACACCGGTTGCGGCCTCCCCCCTCACTGCCTCAGTCGCTCATTGTCTGTCGTACAGTTAACATCTAGTGAATTTCTACATTACCGACCGAAATACGGACATATCGTCGCGCTGGACATTACTATATTATTAAATATAGTATGAATAAGTCGTCCTTCAATATTTAAGGTAATAAATATAAGTTTAAATAGCAATAATAGTGATATATTAGCTACAAGAACTTCTGCCGAGGCTGGAGAGTGCTTTTCCAAATGGCGACCAACTTTTGACTGGAGTCTTTATTGGAGTCACGGTGAGTCCGTTGTGTTGCTTGAGTCATGCTCTCCAATGCCGTTTCACTCGAGTCTTGATGAGCAGACAGTTGGGAGAGTCATGCCCTCCAGAACCTCTTGACTCGATTTTTCGTGTGTGAAGTGTCGTGAGTCATGGCCAGTCCTTGATATTGCCTGAGTCATGCCCTCCAGTGATTTGACTCGATTTTTCGTATGTAAAGTGTGGGTGAGTCATGGCGAGTCCTTGATATTGCCTGAGTCTTGCCCTCCAGAGTGTTTTGACTCGATTTTTCGTACGTAGAGTGGTGAGTCATGGTGAGTCCTTGATATTGCTTGAGTCGCCCTCCAGAGCCTTTTGACTCGATTTTTCGTATGTAAAGTGTCAATGAGTCATGGTGAGTCCTTGATATTGCTTGAGTCATGCCCTCCAGATCCTTTTGACTCGAGTTTTCATAAGTAAGTGTGGTGAGTCATGGTGAGGCCTTGATTTTGCCTTGAGTCGTCCTCCAGAGATCCTTTTGACTCAGTTTTTCATGTGGAAGAGAGTGATGAGTCATGGTGAAACCTTGATATTGCTTGAGTCATACCCTCCAGAACCTTTTGACTCAATTTTTGTATGTAAGTGGAATGTGTGAGTCATGGTGAGTCCTTGATTTTGCTTGAGTCGTACCTCCAGAGGCTTTTGACTCGTTTTCCCATGTAAAGTGTCGTGAGTCATGGTGAGTCCTTGATTGCTTGAGTCATGCCTCCAGATCCCTTTGTCTTGGGTTTTCATAAGGACATGGTGAGTGAGTCTTGGTGAGTCAGGGGTTGATAGTTCTAGAAGTAATCCTCCTAGAGCCTTTGACTCAATTTTTTATAAGGTAAATTCAATTGTGAGTCATGGTGAGTCATTGAGATAGTTTAGTGAGTCACGCCCTCCAGAGTCTTTTGACTCGATTTTTCGTATGTAAAGTGTCGTGAGTCATGGTGAGTCCTTGATATTGCTTGAGTCATGCCTTCCAGATCCCTTTGTCTCGGGTTTTCATAAGTAAAGAGTGGTGAGTCTTGGTGAGTCCTTGATAGTCTATTGCTAGAATATGTCCTCCTAGCCTTTTGACTCAATTTTTCGTATGTAAACAATTGTGAGTCATGGTGAGTCATTGATATAGCTTGAGTTACGCCCTCCAGAGTCTTTTGACTCGATTTTTTGTATGTGAAGTTTCGAGAGTCATGGTGAGTCCTTGATATTGCTTGAAGAGTCATGCCTTGATCTTTTGACTTAAAGCTCAGGGACTGACTCAAGTTTTACGAGTTTTTTTGGCAGATTCCTGTGGAGTAAAGTGTGTTGAGTCCTTGATATTTCCTGAGTCACGTTTCATTTATCAGAGTCTGGTTTTCTCCTCTGTTCTCATGCATAATTCAAGGACAGTGTGGTGGAATGCTGAGTCCTTGGGTTGAGTCATGCTATTCCAGATCCTTTTGACTTTTGACTCGAGTTTTCATAAGTAAAGAGTGGCGAGTCATGGGGAGTCCTTGGTGTTGCTTGAAGACTCATGCCCTCCCGATCCTTTTGATCTAACTATATTTATCCACAGGCTTTTTTTTTGTAGCAGAGGTTTGGACACACGTTTCAGTATTTTTTAGTTTGCCATTTAATTTTATTATGGCGTCAATAACCTAGACACTGCGAAGCCAGTCTTGGTGCACGTTGCCCCTTTGGTGGAAAGGGTAGGCCGCGATATGTTCCCTGCTAGTGGGAAGGTTAGGGCCCGGTGGTTAGACTATTCCAGACATACCATAGGTGAGGGTAGTTGGTGTAGGCCTTTGGTGCCATGCTTCAACTGACTTATCAAAATTTATTTATCCACAGGCTTTTGTTTTTGTAGGTTTAAGTATTTTTTAGTTTGCCATTTAATTTTGTTATGGCGTCAATAACCTAGATACTGCGATGCCGGTCTTACTGCACGTTGCCCATTAGTGGAGAGGGTAGGCTGTGTATGTCGCCCTTAGTGGAAAGGTTAGGGCGTGGTATGTTGCCCACTAATTTGAATTATTCAAAAGTAAGGCCAAACATAACGACACAGTTGACAGGATAAGCTGAAAATGAAAGAAAATGTCACACCATCATAAGTGACCCACCAAGAGTCAAAGAACATAATGAGAATGTTGCGACAACTGAGGGGATTATTTTCAAAGCCTCTAGATGAGATTAGAGCCACATGTTCAAGATGGCACAGTACTGTATTGCTAAATAAGTCAGGCATATGAGCAGCCACTGAATCGGCTGTGCCGTGGAAAGTGCCAGTGGATTTCTTAAATGATGATGGCCATGTATTCTTGTGCATGCTGCTTTTGCATTTCATAGCTGAGGGCAAAATGCAACCAACTTTTTTGTGTTACTTCTTTAAACAGGTAATTATTTTCAGGTAGGACTTTTGAGGGTGTGGTTTTGATGTGCTTTGCACTGTAGCTAGCCGATGTAGGGTGGTACTGCCCTCAGAGTGCCCCACACAGTGCACTGTGGGCATTACTTTAGTTTTTTTTTTTTTTTTTTTTTTTTTTTTTTTTTTTGCAAGCATCCCTTTAACCCCTAGCTGGAACCCCTTTCATTCCTTTTAATGTATGTCTGTTCGTGTTCTCTCTTCCGCCTTACTTTCCACTCTCCGAACGATTGTTTTATTGTGCAACTGTGAGTTTTTCCTCCTGTTACACATGTAAAACCTTTATTCTCAATTTTCCTTTCAGTGCTGAATGACCTCAGGTCCTGGCTGTTGTCCTATGGCCTAAATTTTATGATCCGTTCCAGCACTGTAGTCAGCTTGAAGTTCCTGAATTAAGTTGGGATGTTTTGGGTCTGTTTTTGAGTTAAATTTACAGCAGTAGTTATGAAGACCTATTGCCATCTATAAATTTTGTCTAGAATTGTCATAGCTTGGAGCAGTCCTTATTGTTTTTTCTGCCATTTTTTGCATGGGGTTAAACATGAAGTGACTTCCCTTTTTTGCCTTCAGAAGTTTAAGCATTAATTACTGTCTAGTCAAGATGTTTATCCAATCCCCTTTTCATATTATTTTAGACCTTTTGCCGCTGTTTTTTACATAGACTTTTTCTAACTAATGCACAGCCTTTCTCATCACGTATCAGATCAATATAGTGTCAGTTTTCCAGTTTCCGAGGTCAGTCTTACAGAGTTATTAAATTTTGGGAGACTGGAAATAACCCAGCTTGGAAATATCCAATGAGTATTAAATGTGAAGTACAGTATGCACAATGTTTTGTGAAAAGTACAGTGCCATAGTCTTTTATAGTAACCCACTGAGGTTCAGATGACTAAAGAATTCATTGTTTTCAATTTTTATTTTATTTTCCCATTTTTACAAGTTTTCAGCTTCAAAGTGATACCATAAACAGCATTGGATCATGAAAAATTAATTTACTGCATGTCGTAAAGAAAAATATTAATATTTATATATGTAGTATGTGGTCAGTGTTTTATTTGCTAGAGAGGAGTTTTGGAATTCCCCGACTTTTCTAAGGGTTGTAAGATTCTTTAAACACTGGGAAAAACTATAAACAAAGCTCTGTAGATGATTTAGAGTACTGAAAGAGTAAGTCTGAAGTCGAAAAAGGTTGTACACTTTATAGCCTAAGGTTGCATAGCTTGGCAACTGTCTGTTCCATAAAGTTTGGACCCTGTAGGAGGGTAGTGCTATCAGTGCCTCATGTGGTGCACTGTAGGCATTGCTTAAGGGTCTTTGCAGCGTCCCTTCAACCCCTAGCTACAACCCCTCTCATTTCTTACACAGTACCACCATTTATATTCTCTTTTTTCTGTCCTCTCTAAAAATTGTTTCCAAGTGCAACTGTGAGGTTTTCTTCCTGTTACACCTTTCAAACCTTCTTACTGTCACTGTCCCTTTCAGTGCTGAATGCCCTCATAGGTCCCAGTGCTTGGCCTTTGGCCTAAATTCTACATTCTAACTATTAATGGCTATCTTTCTTTATAATAAAGTTCTTTCTTGTGAATGGTGCTTCTCGTAGCCTAGGGCAAAATGCAGTTGAAAACTGGTGGTGGCCATTTTCTGAACAGGTGCATTTCAGGCAGGACTTGGAAGATAGAATTTTGATAGCTAGGTTAGATTAGGGTATATTGTCCCCAGCAATCTTTCACCTCTCTCTTCCACAGGTCAGTCAACCTGAAGCACTCTGAATTAGATTAGAATGTCTTGAAGAACTTCCCATCTGTAAATTATCTTCACACCCTCATAGCGTGGACCAGCTGTCCTCATCACCACCATCATTGATATTAAATCACCACACCACCTTTATTCCTCACACCGTTGGACTGTGGAACAGCCTCCCAGAGGTTGCCGTGCAATTGGAACTGAAGAAGGTCAAGCAAAGGTGCAATGCGTTACTGCCCTAATGCTATTCTCCTTGTGTTTTAATACTTTTTTTCTACTTTTTAATTTGGAAGCTTGAATTTCAAGTCAGTGGCCCCTTTGGTGGGCTTGTTCCATACGAATAGTTTTCATCTTCTGAATAATAATAATAATAATAATAATAATAATAATAATAATAATAATAATAATAATAATAATAATAATAATAATAATAATAAATATATACAGTTGACAGAATGTATCTGTATGTCATTTGTACCAGCTCAAACTCTAACTGGGTCTTGTACGTTGATACGAATGTTGTGTACTCTCTCTGTTGTAAAGCATGACTGTCTGTGGTCTTGTTAAGTAACAGTTAGCAATTCAAAATACTTGGGTTGAAAGGCCAAATAGGAAGACTTATCATTTAGATTATACAAGCTGCCTCGGTAACTAGAACAGTGCCGTTTAAGACATTCTGTTTCCTATTTGCAGATGAGTACATTGGTGATTGGTGTATTCTGCTGTGTCAAGATGTAACAGCAGCATCTTCTGATAACTGGACCTGGCGAATCAGGGACCATTGGTTGGACGTCTAGTAACAGGTCTTCTTCAGGGACAGGTGAATGAAAGGTAGGTGTCGCAGATTAGCAGGTGTAGAAGAACCTCTCCTTAACAGGCTCAAAGGGCATTTGTAGTGGCTTTATGTGGAAAATTTGAATGAGGTTCCTTGTGTATCCTAAGGTATTATGCTTATGCTGGCAATAGACTCCTCCAGTAAACTAAGGGCACTAGGTAAACAGTGTGGAAGATTGAAGACTGTAAATACAGTATATTGTTTACACTACACTACAAAAATTGCTTTTAACAGATAGAACCTTTTCGTGAGGTTTGGTATACGACCGACAATGAATACACGTATGAAAAATGTATGCGCACACTGTAATCACAAAGGATACAGTGGTAAATGCTTTGTATTGCTAAGAGCTAACAAGGAACGCAACCAACCGATTGTCACAGCAAGCCCTGTGGTAGACTAGAAGCATATTGAAGTGTCCTGTAAAAGTAATTTATAGTCGGAATTCCCCAGCTTAGCAGATGTCTCTGAGGCCTGTCCCTTTTACAAGTAACGAAAAAACCCACAGGCAACAGTAATGCCGTATAATTTCTAGCCTAAGGTAAACTATTTGACAGTGACACTCATCCAGTTGGAATGATCCATCGACAATATGCATCGCACTTGAAAGGCAGCCTAGCAAAATCATCTTAATGATGTAGCTGATAAGTAATGTGTAATGATTTTTCGAGCACAGCTGCAATGTCTGCATAAGATGAGGGGTCACTGATCAATGACACTCCATCCTGACATTCCTTAGGACAAAATTATCTCCTGCCGTGACTGTCTCAGCAAGATCAGTTCAGTCTTTCACCTTAACACAGCTTCTGTTGATTCTTCAGAGAAGTGTGCTAATGAGTAATGCCTCAATATTTCCCTGTAGACACCCCGGGATTATGTATGTAATCAATGGATAGGTTTGCTGAAAGCAAATGGGTGTTACAGACTAATACACACACAAACAAAGCCACTCCAACATCATCTAAAAACATAACAGACACCTCACACGTCTCAAACTGTCGACCTAACCGCTCAGCTCTCCTCGCTGCTGGGAGAAATGGAGCTGGGGATTTGGTACGGTGCATTGTACATTTGCTACAGGGGTCTAAGCGGTGTCAGGCAGGGCAGCCGATCGAGACCACTGTCTGCCCCACCGCCAAATCAAAGTCCTTCAAAAGAAGGCATCGTGCTTACCCCATATAAAAAAATGGGAAAAAGCACGTTAAAAGAAGAAGATTGCTTAGTTTGTGAAGTCAGATGTTCAAGAGGGACTAGTTGAGTTTGATTCGTAGGTCCCTTCTGCCATTTTTTTAGAATCATTCCTTCTATTGTTGCATACGTCTTATATAAAGAATGAAGTTGTTACGACTGGCTATTGTGTCGCTAAGGGCACATTTGTTGATTAAAAGAGCAGAATATTTATGATTGCTGCCAATCGTTGTTTAGTACCAAACGATCGTGAGCGAAGCGAGTTTAGAGCGTTTTGAAAGAATGTTTGAAATGTACCGTGTTGGTCGAAATAAGTGAATTTTGACACGATTCCCTCAATATTTACCGTGTTATTTAACATTGGCCGAAGTAATACCGTTATTACCGATGTTATGTCTTTCAATGCCGATTGATTTAATATTGTGCTGGTGCCATCAGCGAGTGATGCCGTGTGCGACTAAAACCAATGCACCTGTACTTCAATGTAGTATCTAATGGTTGTTGGAAAATATTGAAAACAAGCCCGATCTTTGTAAACATGCACCCTTTATTTCGTATCGAGAACTTCTTCTGTCAATTCAGATGGGAAGAACTACAAATCGGGAGTGCAGCAGTTTTCTGGGAATAAAAAGTATTTTTCACGTATGAATGGAGGCCCTGTACTCAGTTGAATGGCATCGCCAAATTGTCGCACCAATTTATAATCATTAATCAAGAAAAGTAAAAGTGAACAACATGGTTTCAAGCAATGTAACAAACTTTCTATCAATATTGGCTTCGAAAGAGATTATTTGATATCAAAATAGGAAACTTCGCTTTTTGATATCATGATTTGTTAAAAAAGAACAAGCTCCTGAATTACAACATGGGGATGTAATACAGAATTTCTCAATTGTTCTAAATGAAAGGAATGACAGCGCCAGCTGCGGTTGGGTATAGCAGAGCATCTGAGATTAGTAACAGTTCATGTCGCGACCTAAGTGGGAAACTCAGGCAAGCATCGCACTGGCAGCGCACATAGCCTCCAGGACAGCTTCCTTCCTTACCTGTAGAATTTCTCGTAGCAGCCACTGCGTTTTGCAGCAAAACTTTCTCAGCTGCCAGTCTCTCTTGATTGTACCTCCGTTCACAGCCTTCTTCTCATTCGTTATCTCTGGCTCCTCTTCCTTTCCCCACAGAAACATGCAGCTTAACTGCCGTGAGAGCCTTCTCCTTCCTGTTACAATCTTCAATTGTTTACCAGTTTGCCGATGATGTGTCCCAGCGCTTGCTCCTCGCCTACTTATACTCATCTCCATGCTTTCAGAAACACAATCCCGATCTTCTACCTCGTTCTGAAATCTCGAGCATAATGAAAGAATCCACTCACACAATAAACCTTCTCAGTTGGCTGCAGTTTGAGTGGACGATGTTAGCAGGTTGGGCTTCGGAACAGTTCTTTATCGTAAATATCTACGTCTTTATGTTACTGGTTGCACAGTAATATGTTTACTTCTGAGCTCGTACGTGAGGTTTCAGCTCCGTGCCTTCAGATGCAGCAGCAGCGAACAGTTCACGTTCCGAAGGCCAGGCTTATCATGCTCGTGAATTGTAGTGTTCATTATTTTGCTTCCGACTTTTGATCTTGAGCTTGGCTACGATAAGCGGTAGAACTTCGGGATCCATTAGTCGGGCAGAAACCAAGTTGAAATAAATACCACCGCTCATGACGTTACAGCGTGAATCACATAATGATCGTTGGAAGGGGCTGAGCAGCGTGTGGATGCGAGAAGCACATCAATAGAAATGATACTGCGGTTGGCAATTCTTTGAAATGAAAGATTGTAGCTTGAATGTTCAACGACTACTTGGTGTCTTGATATTTAAAGCTCTTCCAGAACTTACATTAATTTTACTGACAACACAAGGTATTTGAAGTGGGTCAGCAACCATTTGATTACCTGCTCGAATATTAAAAGTGCGATGGATTAATGCCGTTCTGGACATTGGGCGTCGTAGACAAATATCAAAATCTGTTCTGTGGACAGACCGCACTGGGCATGCAAGCTCCCGTTAGAACTCGCATCTAAGGAGGGTTGCATCTGGATATCATACCGCACCAGCATACGGATTGAAAGACGCAGGCATTTACGAACAGTTCATAATGAAAGTAGCAAGGGAAATGCATTCAAAGCATGAGAGAGTTAGTGACGGTCGTTAGCGCAGGTCGGCCGTAACGAGCCGCGCGATTAAAAATAGATCGCGAAACAAAAGAATCTATCACTGCAGCTCGAGCAGTCTCGACAGAAGGAAGTGCTAATGTCAAGACAGTTAGCAGTTGGCGCCGATTTTTGCGGGAAGAAAGTGTTTGTCTTCGGCAGCCGTGGTTCTTCTGTGTTTTGTTGTCACTCCGGCCAAATGGTGATGTTGTTTGACAGTGTTATTTCATGTGATGTGGTCATCTTATTTCGTTTTTTCGGCGAAGCCGAGATTTCGAAACAGTCGAATATACGGATTTTTGAAGAAAATGCAGCATGCTGAATGCGCATTTTTTTATTAGGTTAAACGTTGGTATTGATCATGCCAAGAAGAAGCCGAGTATCCAGAGCCATTGAGTAATGCTGTTTTTTGATTGCAGTCAGTAGCAGTGAACAGCAGGCACAAAGACTTTACTTTCGCGCGACGTTGCTCCTCACCTCATAACATAAACGAACAAACAAACAACATAAATACATTACGCAAAGCGCAACATCTGCACAGAGACTGGTCGAAATTATTCTTCTTCTCTGAGAAACAAAAGAAATTACTCAAAGCACAAGCATTGAAAGATGGCGGTTGCAAAAAGAAATTAAACCATTTATGCCGTTGAAAGACTAGGACACTCGTACTTTCACTATTTACTTACCCTTGCTCAACACAATAAACACAAATTAAAACATTGAATCCGCATTTTCAAATCAGGTGCTCTTGACACATACGTCAATCTTCTGGAAACATTTAATCAGCATGTCAATACTTGCGAGGCGAACGGTCAATCAACAAAGAGGCTTTCGCTTCATCATACAGTATTTGGAGACAACACGTGAGTCATAAAGCCTTTCAGCACCACAAACTATCAGGGAGATGGCACAGCCAACTGAATCTTGATCTGAGTTTCTGAAGAGTGTTTTTCAGATGAGCCATTGGGGCGCACGGCAGCTAAAAGCCCAATACTCAGCAACAGATGTCACGCCTGAATTACAATCATTCTAGTTGGCTTCATTTAGACTCTAGCCATGTGGCGGAATTAATACCACAACAATACAACACGCGATCTTCGTTGCAAGCTGGAGATGGCGTTCATTTGTCGCCAACACAGCACACAACCACGAACAAAAACTCAAACCGACCTCCACTGAACGAACAAACAAAAGAAGAGACATGAACCATTAATGCTGGTACTAAAAAATAGACTTTAGTCTCCTCTGTTACTGCCTGGCCCAGACTAAAACAAAAACTCCGAGCAGAGCAGAGAGCATAACACTACGCCTACGCTCCTCTCTCTCTTCACAAATGCTAGGCCAGCACAAAATACTTTGATTCTCTATATTTCAGCATTTCAACCAACATTTTAATACCTGCTGTTAAATACTTCACGATGGCTTTCTAGCAGGCACCCAGCACGCACAACATTCAGATTGTTATTTTCATTCACTTTTGCTTTCATTCATTAGCCTGTTTATACTTCTGTAGCCTCAACATTTTCAATATTGACCTTTCTGTTTTCTGCAACGATTTTATTCATGCTAATCGCTGTGCCTATTCGTTACAGCCATTTTTTGCACTTCGTTACACCACTTACTGCTCTCAATATGTTAAAGTCAACTAAATACAGGTATTATTATCCATATTCATTTTCCAGATATTACACGCTTATCATCATTTCATTTCTTTGCATACCTTATCACACACAGCTTATTAGCTCTTTTCCTTTACAGCACACGGTCATACTAAAGATCTTTCCGATAT
The DNA here is from genome assembly GCF_040412425.1 of Macrobrachium rosenbergii. Taxonomy (NCBI): domain Eukaryota; kingdom Metazoa; phylum Arthropoda; class Malacostraca; order Decapoda; family Palaemonidae; genus Macrobrachium; species Macrobrachium rosenbergii. The sequence continues at coordinate 1,156,923 of NW_027100730.1, forward strand.
TTACACTATCAGTTATTGGTGAATATCCTTCATTTGTCGCTGATGCGCTTATTTCCTTTTCACATTATCTACAGTATTTCTGCTGGCTCACTGGAGCTCATCTTCACAATGCCACTATCTTCTGCCCAACCGCTTTCTCTTCTCGCCATTCGCTTACCTTGGGTCTTTCACGTTATGCTTTGATACTTCTCTCATCATCAGACCTGTCTGTTCATCTTTCAAAATTTCACGTCGGGACACTGGTCATACCAGGGAATGGTGTTGTAGCAAATTACATTCGCTTATATCCGAACATTATTACATTGCCTTCATCATACGCATATTTTCGTCGGGTTCGCTTTTCATCAGCTCATTCAAGTCAAGGCATCACCATCACTAACATTTGCCAAATCTCCATCCGCAATTGTGTTCATTGTCATCAAAGCCAGTAATATCATTTGATGATTAAACAACAGCTGACTGCCACGCATGAACTTCATTACTAAAGAGAAGTACTCCATTGAACAATGTTGGGCCATTCAGTCAACTCTCATCTGCAATTCACACAGGACAAGATGCACACCTTTGATATTGCTCTTTCGATAGTTCAAGACACGCAAGATTAGCACAAATTTTGCCAATTCAAAAACACACAATTTTCTCTTCATAGCCTTCATGGGCTCCAGATGCTCAAATTTGCCACACCAATACATACCACAGTGCCAAGTCTTCGAAATGCCTCATCTCTGCTTTCTGATGCAAAAAAATAACTGATACTATTACAACAAATTTCTTAGTTATCTCGTTATACATTAGACGGTTAACTTACTCCTGGGCCTTTCAATATTTATTTACACTTTCGATTTTTTGCATTCGCTTAATTTCTCTTTCATCATTACTCACCACATAATACAAAATTAAGCTTTAGAATATTTCTTTAACCTTCGCGTTTCCTTTCTACTTCTTTGTTCAGCTTATATCATACTGTGTCAATTTAATAAAAATATGTTAAGAGTTATTATTATTTAATTGTTAAAATTATGTATTATTAAATTTCTAACTGAATTTTTTATCGTATTTCTCAACACATTCTCAATCCCAAATTTACACAAAGCTGATTTCTCATTACTAACGACAGATTATTCGACCACCACTGTTACCAGACAATAATGCCTTCACGCGTTACATTCACCAGCAGCTTTCTCACAAATTATTACGCATTGCTCACCCATACTTCGTCACTATTTCACAATCACCAGTTATGCTATTTTTTCACAGTGAAGCTTAAAATGTTACAATTTCTTTCATATTTATTTAACTAAAGAATATCGTAACATTAAGTTAATACTACTAATTCTTTTTCCTTCATTTTTCTTTCGCACTTCGCGCCGCAGTTCATCATCGTTTACTAATCATGCTCGCCATCAACTATTTATTTCAGTCAACTCAAACAGATACATTGCAAGCACTCCTGCCAGGCATGTTCACGCTTCAATGTCATCTGCCAGCCATTGCCACATTACAGCATTCGCAAATTTCGTTCGCTTCCGTACATACTTGGCCTAAATGCCATCAGCATTCACACACCACAGAGGCGATGTCGATTTAGTCCGTCTGCAGCCTAACATTAACGCCACAAAATGACAGGTTGGCTCAATACCGAATATATGCCTTCAATATTACGCAATTATTTCACCAGCCTCTTCAGAGCTTGTAATAGCAATCCTCCACAGCTTACTTTCACCGCATTTATTGCAAGATTCTTTCACTATGTTCCGGACACGAAGTTCGTAGCCTTCTTTCGGTTACATTTCATCTACATCACCGTCCATTCAGCAAGCGCGGTTTCTGAACTTTCACCCAAACCAATAAAATATACGACAGAATCGTGGGATCGGAATACCTTATTCACGAATATCACCGTCAGTTGGTCACTTCACCTTGCTTCTTATCTTTGCATTTTTCCGTTCCAACACTGTGTTCAAGTTCATTAGCCTGTTGTTCATCAAAATGTCATCTATAAAAACAGTTAGCCTTCTTATCAAACCGTCATCTGGAAAGTAAGCGCCAGCAGTCCGAAACTCACCTCGGAATCGGTAGCGGCAGAACCACTGTGAAAGCCGTAATATGCTCCTCTCCTTCAGAGCATTGGTGGGCCTCAACAGAGTCTGTAAACACTTTCAGTCTCCACTATCTGGGAATGCTTCTTTCACAGTTTGCTTCATTACCTTCCGACATCCGGCAAATCTCTTCATCTGCTTATGCAACAGCAATTATGTACCAGGCGCCGCATTCTTTCATCATACTCATTCTTCATTGTCGCTCTTCTATTCACCATTGATAGACAAATGGGACGCTGATATATATAGTAAAATGTTCTTTCAGAACTATTTACCCGCCGTTCTCACAATAGCCAATGTTTTCTTCTACGTTATCACTATTATCTACCTGTTTTCTTTCTTCAACATACGTCCAACATTAGCTCTTTCCGTCATTGTAATTACGTATTTTCCATCATTCATTACTGTCAACGTACGCCATCGTTAGCCTTCCTCTTTCACATATTTTCGATTTCGCCACCGCACGACAAAGATATACTTCGACTTCATGTTAAAACTATAATAACACAATATTTAAAATTCTGACCATTCTATTTATACCCAGCTTCTCAACACATATCATTAATCATTGGTTAACTCGAATATCTGTTACAAAAAATACTGGTCACAACTTCTTCAGAATATGCGGTACCTTTTGCTTCGTCGCAATAGCAGCACTTTTCTTCATGATTTAAGTCACCTCAACATTCTTCAAATTGTTGTCATCCTACGTAATCAATTTATAATTCACTAGACGGATCATCTCGCATTTTTTCGTGTTCACATCTAAAATAATACAGCTTATCATTGCAATGCCATCAATACGTGCATTTTTCATTCATCGTTATGTCAGCTCACGACTTTTCAATTCGCTACAGCTACTTAGTTTTCACCTTTCATTTCATTCGCTGTTCTCACATGTCCAATTTAAATATGACAGCTCATAGCAAGGCAACACTCTGTACAGACATTACTACCATTTGTAAAGCCATTTCGCGCACAGATATCATACGCCACCCTGAGATAGTCCCTTCTTTCACACTAGTTTCGAATGTTAAACAGCAAATACCTTCTGCCATGTTACTTGATACATGCTCTTCATCAGCTGTCACACTTGCTTCCGGCCTCACCACATTCTCAGCCAAAGTCGTCATTATTGCCATTCACTGCATTCTCAACAGCAACATGATTCACTTCACCAAGATCGTAAAGTATTTAACCCTCTATTTTTCGTACAATGTCTCGAAATATAAAGCCTACCTTCATTCTTACTAATATCATCATTTGTATCTTCCTTTGTATTAATAGCTTACCAACTCGCTGTTTCCTTACAAACTCAACATTATCTTCATTTTCAGTATACTGTTTCATTAATCGAGGTCGGGTTACATTAAGTTCGCATTTTCAGTTGCCTTCGGTACTTGTTATTCAGCCCTGAGCATCTTTGCTCTTCTTAGTACTCGTCAAGATACTCAAAATTTTTCTCTCAGTCGGGTCTCCGCTCGTCCACCTTCTTTCTTCCGGCCAGTTTCACACTATACCAATCTCTGGGTCATCTCTCCGTACTTACAGGCCTATCTTCTCAGAGGCACCAGCATAAGATAGCTTTCAGCTGCACCATCAAAGTTCTTCTTATATTAATGCTATTGCCAAAGCCACAAGCCTAGCTACCCAGCCAATATCTTCACACCATGGGCTGCCTTGATACATATCGGGTAGAAATTCCAGTTGTCACAATTTTCAGCTTTCTCATGATTAAAATTCATTTCCATCATGTACATCTCTGAGCTTCACAGCCACATATTACTACCGGGGTAGCCTCCTTCATGTTAGTTATTCTTCTCATTTCACAGATTCTCATTCATTCACACGCCTTCATTTCAGCCTCTTCCTCCTTCTCAGCTTTTCTACCTTCTCTGTTTCTGCCAGTCTTTCTTCTTTCCCTCGACTTAATCTGAGCCAGCCTGTTTCGTCATTGCGCCTTCTCATAATACCACAGCCTGTCTGCCTTCTTTCCTTTTCTGTCTTCTTTCTCGACAATGCCTGTGTCGCTTCTTCTTCAAACATGCTCACACCTTCTTCTTCTCCATTTTTCGGTTCTTTCATCTTCTCCTTTTCATTTTTCTTTTCCTCATCTTCTTCAATTGACTTCAATCTTCTCAACCACTTTCACAGTTCTCTTCCTTTTCTTTCAAAGTCATTGAACAGCCAGCAGTTGCAATATCAGTTAAGCGCCAAAGATATGTAGTGGATTACACTCACGTAATACAACACGCAACATTGCCTCGACCCGCCGCCGGGAGATGAGTTACGGTTCGATTACCGTCGCCAACGTTAAAAGACATGTTCACAAATCTTGCCCGATTCTCAGTCGTCGAACAAACAAAAAGGCTGGTACTGTTCATGCTGTTGGACCGCCCAGCACTCTCAAAACGAAATCTCCGACAGACGATTGAGAGCGCAAAGCGTAAACCAATTTCATCACCGAATATCATTAACATATCTTCTTCTTCTCTCTTCCTTCTCTTCTCTTCTCTCTTCTTCACAAAACGTTGGGAAATGCTAACGTACCAGTTTCTGATCCTCTATAGTCTTCTCTTTTTCATCGTACTCTTGCTTCTTAGTTTAATCCTTCTTCTCTGCATTGCTTAGATCTGTGTCAGCTTTGATTTGTATCATGCTTCGCAGTGGTTCGGTGTTGCTGCACCGAATATAAGAGCCAGCTTTCGTGCTTTCAACGCGACAGATTTAATACCAGCCTCTCTTTTACTTTTCCTTCATGCATCGCTAATATACCACACAGCATCTCCTTGCAATGTCAGGAATGCGTTGGGCGTCGTTTCACTTCACATTAACAGGAAAGTCACTATGAAAATTGTTTTTAGCAACATTGTGACCAACAGTAAGCGCTACTCACAGCAGAGCCGCCACAGGCGGAATGAGACTTACCAATTACTCTGTAGGGATGTAATGTTACTACCACCATCTGTGAAACAAAAGTAACTGTCACTTCAGCAACAGCGGGAGAATTCGACCGATTGGAGCCTGCCTGTTACCTTTCTTTTTCCTACAGCAGTTCGTCACAGACGGTGCGACCAGTTGTAGCATTTCAGATGCACCATTTTTTCTCAGTTTTTAGTTTCCTTGCTCGTTTTCTCATAGGTTCCCGACTCTCAGCCACACACACTATTTCCCCGTTCGCACTCCATCTTCTACCAACATTCATTTACATCTTCGTCAATGGTTGCATCACAAAGTTCATCTTATGCCAGTATTCTTCCAAATCACGTGAAGTTTTTCGTAGATTCAGCATGAAGTTGCAACGCTCTCGTCATATCGTCTTTTGCAGAATTTTTTCTTCGTCTGTCTTTTTAAGCCTTGATTACATTACTGATATGTTCTCCTCCGTGGTTCTTCCATTTTATGCTTCCACTGACATAACTGCTCCCGTCTCGTTTCCTTTGTTCATTGCATCCTTTTCTGATGCGCCAACATCAGCGGTTTCTTCCTTCTTTCGTTAGCACCAAAACTGGCGTTCCCGAATGTGTGTTCATAGCTCTTCACAATATACTTGGAACCATACGAAGATCGTTAGCCTTAAAGCACCTGGATCACCGTATTCGGTCTTTCAAAAGTTTCTTCCCTGAAATAGACTTGATTCTCTCCAGGTTTACGTTACCGCAGTTTCAGCACAAAGCAGTCGTTGCCTCAGAAGCCAGCAGCAATGCTTTCTTGCAGTGGCCAGCCTTTACGCTAGCAACCATTCACCAGATGTACTCTTCCAGCGCAGGAAGTTTCATTCGCTTGCGTTACGGTAAGTTAGACCGTTGACTTTGCCGATAACTAAAACCCTTCTGTCACCTCGAAGATGCTTAGTATCGCCCATTACCTTTAAACATTGTGCTCTGCCAGCCGCCATCGCGCCTCTTCGTTCACACCGCATGACGAGCATGTTGTTGCCTCACGTTACTATCAAGATTGACCAGTTCTCAATTGATGCCCATACTTTCTAATTGACAGGTTAATGAAAGTATCTCAAGATTACCAAACCACATAATAAAAATTTTCAACATTATTCATAAACTTACAAATTTCAATGGCCGACCCCAGTCCAATCACGCCGCCTGGACAACACCGTACCGCGACATCAGTTGACCTTTCTGGACGTGAAAGTGGGGGTCCGTCCGATCGCTTCACCGAAGACTCGTTTCTATCCGAACTGCAGCGAAGTGGCCGCAGTCCTTCAAGTGACGCCTGGTCAGTGAACCTGAAAATGAATATACATAAATTACTTATTCGTAAAAGAGTTAACACAAATAATATATAAGTCTTAAACTGCAAGGATTGGTCGACTGACTTAAGGTCGCTGAGACAGGCTTCGAAACGCGAAGGAAACTATGCCTGACAATTCCTCTGAGGAAATGGTAACCATTCACTGCAGTTTGTTACATTATGATAAAAACCGAATCATTGTTCATCTCTTTAGTTCAAAGCTAAAACAACCATTAATGCTGTATACTTCTTTAAACAACCATAATTAGCCCATTACGGCAACTTCTACACTACACTAAATACCCTACAATCTTAATGACCTACAATTTTGTCTAATGAAGACTTTAACGGCTATTTGTCAATTAAAACCAAAATTACCTTGAACCTTAGGATATTCATGCCTATTAGCCAATATACTAACCTAGGAAGTATTTTAAATAGCCAATATACTAACCTAGGAAGTATTTTAAATAGCCAATATACTAACCTAGGAAGTATTTTAAATAATATACTAACCTACAGTATTTTTAGCCAATACACTAACCTAGGAAGTATTTTAAATAGCCAATTTAACCTAGGAAGTATTTTAAATTTACTCTAGAAGTATTTTTAAATAGCCAATATACTAACCTAGGAAGTATTTTAAATAGCCAATATACTAACCTAGGAAGTATTTTAAATAGCCAATATACTAACCTAGGAAGTATTTTAAATAGCCAATATACTAACCTAGGAAGTATTTTAAATAGCCAATACACTAACCTAGGAAGTATTTTAAATAGCCAATATACTAACCTAGGAAGTATTTTAAATAGCCAATATACTAACCTAGGAAGTATTTTAATAAACTTTGCCTATTTAGGCCATAATTATTCATGTAAAATAACCTCCTACGATCTATGGATAAATTTTAAAGCAGTTTTGAGTATATTTACATAAATATACATAAAGTACGATTATATTCGTGATTTAGGTCACGATTAAATATGCTTCGTTTGTCCTTAACCGTCAACACCAAATGCTAATATTAACTTTCCCTTAAAACTGAATGGAATTGTTATAGTGACATAACTACTATTATAATTTGAATTAAGCATTATAGTAGTATATTTCAGTCATAAATATGCCCTTGAGTCACTCATATCAATTAAAGTCTATTTTTGTATATACTTAAATACGGCTTTTGTCCTTAACCGTGAACCCCGAAAGCTAATATGATTAACTTCCACCAAACTCCCACTTTTTAAATGTTAATTTTAGGGAATTAACAATAATTTAACTTGAATCTAATGTTTTAGTATTGTAATTTAGTCCTAAATATACCTAAAGTCACTCAAATCATCAATTGAAGTTATTATATATTTAAATGTCACACTGACATCCGCCATTTGTCCTTAACCGCGAACCCAAGAACCGGTTCACACTAAAAACGCCACCTGGCCGTTAATTACACACCTGCCGTAATTACCGATGTAATTAGAATCGAACGACACCATCGAGTCACTTCATAATGGTAATTAACGTCGGTTTTACGCTTCAATATGGCCAAGGTCGTTTAGCCGGCCACATGGCCGACCAGCCACATGGCCGACCGGCTTCCCGGTCTCTTCAAACTTGCCGCTTTTAGTCCTCAATCTCTTAAATGCGGCATTTTAATACCATTTTCCACGTATTTATTTAATCCCGCCATGTTTACGCACAATATGGTATATACGTGTCTCACTTTCATGGCGATATGATGGCAAATTGAGCGAGACATTTTTTCGGACGTCTTCTCACTTCAAGATCACAACAAAGAGTGACGTCAGAGCGAGGAAAATGGTTGCTAGGCAACGCGGGGAGGACACTTTTGGAAAGTAGATCAAGTGAAAAATGGAAATAAAAAGATAATTAAGACATTTTAATTTGTTAAATTGTAACTATGATTCAATCATGAAATCAATAATAATTAAAATAATTAAATTTATTTGACAGTACGTACGCGCCAACACGCTACAAAAATCATACAACTTTAGAAAGATGGCCCCCTAAGTTATAGTACTGGTCACTGGTTTTCGTATAAAAGTCGAGAAAATCAAAAGGAAATACGAAGATAATGAAGATATTCCGATGTATTTTGCTATATCAAGTATAAATATTTACTAAGAAACATTCATAATTTGAAGGTATTTCAACTTACAAGCGCGCGAACACACTAAAACCATTCAAAAATGTTAGAAAGCTACCACCAATTTTCCCGTAGGACAACTTCCTAGCTTTCGAGTTTGAAATATTGACGATCAATAACAAGAAATATAAAGTTTATGGCCCATTAATGACTAATAAACTTCATAAATTAAAAAAAATAAAAGGTATAAATATTTTCGACTTTTTTTAGCCAAAGATTAAACATTCTTCTTCTCTGCTTTTGGTACGTTGATTCCTCTTCAATGGCGCCTTCGTCTACCATCACATTTATTTGCATATATCTACACATAACACGTTTATTTGCATGTCTATATTTTCATTGCATTATATACGTAATTTAAGAAATGCAAAACATATTTGAAAAGGAGTTTTTGCGGTAAAAGAATAATTATTTCTTATTCGAATTTTTAATTAAAGACAACTTGATTTTTAGTGGGATACTAAAGTAAAATGATGGGATTTTCTCTCTCTCTCTCTCTCTCTCTCTCTCTCTCTCTCTCTCTCTCTCTCTCTCAAAACTGTCATATAAACAACCTTGCAGCTGTATAGATACACAATTACATATTTATTGAAACATACAAGATTTAAATACAGAACTCAGAAGACTGTGAGAGAGAGAGAGAGAGAGAGAGAGAGAGAGAGAGAGAGAGAGAGAGAGAGAGAGAGAGAGAGAGAGAGAGAGAGAGAGAGAGAGAGATTTAGTAGGGAAAGTGTATTATATATATGTATAACAGCACTATATATAATTGCGTAGTCAAATGACCATTTAACTCTTCTAGGAAAATGGATGTCTCAATTAACCAGTATAATTGGGTGGACGAGTTTCTGTCCCGATTACGTAACCTCTGGAGAGAGAGAGAGAGAGAGAGAGAGAGAGAGAGAGAGAGAGAGAGAGAGAGAGAGAGAGAGAGAATTATGTGTAACCCCCAAGTAGGCCCTCATCTTAAAATCTGTCCGGAAGTAGCGGGCTACATCAGAGTGGTGTGAAACCCCCCTAAATCTAGATTTACGAGACTCATTTTCCCCGATTGAAATCACCACTCCGGGCTGGGGAGATTTAAATCCCCTCCCACCACCCACGCCCACAGGGATTACCGCAAAGAGCGATTTACGAGGGTTTTAATTGATACGCAAACATGGCCACTTTCCTCCGAAGAAACAGGATTTTTTTTTTTTTTTTTTGCTCATTTTTGAGATTGCTTATTTCTGCCTAATGGGATTTGTAAATCCAGGATTTAATTTCTTTGAAGAGGCCGGTTTAAATCCGGTTTCATTCTGAGGTCTCTGTGTAATGTCCCAAGGGGATTTAAAATCGTTTTTGTAGAAATCAAATCGTTTCCATTATGGCAAATGCAAAACTCAAAAGTTTTGTTATTATTATTATTATTATTATTATTATTATTATTATTATTATAAATATATATTCAGTCTTGAATTTACATTTAATAATAATAATAACTATTATTATTATTATTATTATTATTATTATTATTATTATTATTATTATTATTATAAAAATGTTGTAAAATTCTTTCTATTTTGGCAAATGTAAGGCTAAAAAGTATATATTACTATTATTATTATTATTATTATTAATATTATTATTATTATTATTATTATTATTGAGAACACAAACCCTATTCATTTAATATCTCGAAGAACATTCGTGTGTTTGTTTGTGATAAGCAAATGAAATTGGACAGATCGAAAATGAATTTTTATGACAATTGAATCATTTTAATTTTTTCAATCATTCTTGGTTAAGTAAATTCACTGACACATAAACATCCAAAAATAATTTTTTTGAGAAAGATATTTTTCACTTTTACAATAATTATTCCTTGAAAAATTAAACCCAATTGTAAATGATTATTTAAAGTTGAATGTACATCTATGTAATTATACATGTATATATATAATATATAAATATATATATTATATATAAGTCAGGGTCACTTATCTATGATTACATAAAAAATGAAAAAAAGAAACATTAAGAAAACTATACCGACTGACTAAATCTAAAAGTATTAAAACAGTTATATATATAATTGACGAAACTTTAAAATACATAATAATATAAAGTAAAATAGAGGAACGTATAAACCTAAGTTAACCAAGCAATAAGAAATCACGAACCAAACAGATTGGCTATTGAGTGTTGGTGATTGTTGTTTAACATGGAGGGACTCTAAAAAGGGAAGCGAATGCCTATTTTTTGTTCGTACAAGTATTTGAAAATCACTGTATTGTATGTGATGGTGGCAAGATATAGCATGAAGTCTAATGGCACTATTTTCTTTTTTGCTTAACGCTAAGCCTTAAGTAGGCGCTTGGTACATCCCACGTAAGTCCCAAAATTACATTTTGGGCAATTAAACTTGTAAACAATGCAGGTACGCATCAACTCAATCTTCCGATTGTAAGAGGGTTGTAAAGGTAAGTCTGAAGTCATTGTAAGAGGGTTAACAGTAAATCTGAAGTCATTGTAAGAGGGTTATTAAAGGTAAATCTGAAGTCATTGTAAGAGGGTTATTAAAGGTAGATCTGAAGTCATTGTAAGAGGGTTATTAAAGGTAAATCTGAAGTCATTGTAAGAGGGTTATTAAAGGTAAATCTGAAGTCATTGTAAGAGGGTTATTAAAGGTAAATCTGAAGTCATTGTAAGAGGGTTATTAAAGGTAAATCTGAAGTCATTGTAAGAGGGTTATTAAAGGTAAGTCTGAAGTCATTGTAAGAGGGTTATTAAAGGTAAGTCTGAAGTCATTGTAAGAGGGTTATTAAAGGTAAATCTGAAGTCATTGTAAGACGGTTATTAAAGGTAAATCTGAAGTCATTGTAAGAGGGTTATTAAAGGTAAGTCTGAAGTCATTGTAAGAGGGTTATTAAAGGTAAGTCTGAAGTCATTGTAAGAGGGTTATTAAAGGTAAGTCTGAAGTCATTGTAAGAGGGTTATTAAAGGTAGATCTGAAGTCAACATACGGAGACAGATGGCTCAAGAATGACAATAATTTTCGTTTGATTAGGACAGAATCGGTAGTGAAGGGAAGGGAAACATACATTATCTTTTTGGGAACAGTGAAGACTACAGATTTTGGCTTAAAAATATTGTCTAGAAATTCTTTGACGATTTTAGTGACCATGTTAAAGGGATAGCAATCATTCTTAAAACACCTCTCTAAAAACTGTGGACTTCCAGGTGAAAGTTATTCCAACAGAAATTAGTCTTAAAAACAAGGGGACAGCGACTAAAAAAAGTTTAACCCAAGGCCGGTACGCGTTTGCTTTCTAAAGATGCAAGTCGTAAAATTTCCCTCAGAATGAGAGACCAAAATATCTAAAAAGGAAATGCGGCCATTACATTCTTTTTCCACAGTAAAAGTCACATTTGGATGAGACGAGTTGATAAAATCTAAAAACGACTGGGCATGACATTCTTCAGTAAAAAGTAAGAAAGTATCATCTACATAGCGTCTATAAAATATGGGTTTAAAAGACTTCCCATATTCCGCACACTATCCTTTTCCAACATAAGGAAGATAGAAACGACACTATATAAGATAAATTCGCATAATACAGCCATCCTTTTTAATAAGACCTGTTTAATTAAAAGAGGGTCTACTCCCTTCATATATTATTATTATTATTATTATTATTATTATTATTATTATTATTATTATTATTATTATTATCAAAGTACGATAATAAGGGATAAACACAAAAAACTCAATAATAACAGTTAACAAGGAATCGAAGGTAATGCACGTGGCCAAACTAAAGTGAAACATGTCACATACTCGTACACATGTCGACAACTTATACCATATATATATATATATATATATATATATATATATATATATATATATATATATTAGACTAATATATGTCGTTTTCAGTTATTTGTGCAAGTCACCCCTTCCCAACCCGTTCTCAACTCCCCCCCCCCACCATTTCTGGGGCTGAACTTTGACTTAAAGGGAACTGTTTTAAATTGCTCAATGCTGGTCAGAGTTGAGTTATTCTGGCACACACACACACACACACACACACACACACACACACACACACACGCACACCACCCCTACATCCATTTATATATATATGTACGTGTTTGTGTATGTACGTACCCTCATTGTCAACCAATGTTAAATCTGTTCTGAAATTTGTTAACGTGTCTCGCCAAATTTTCGTTCGAGCAAATTTCTGTGAATTTCTAAAAGCGAGAAAAAGAAAACTGAATCACGAATTTGTGGAAATAAGCAGGACGAAGATAAGAGACGGAGAATGTCTTAGCAGAGAAAACCCTGGAGAAGGATATTTCTGTCCAGCGGGACAGTGGGACTGTGCATATCACTATAGGCTCTGCCCAACTCCGGAGGGAGGGAGGTTTTGCGTCGAGCGGTGGGAAAACGAGGTTGGAAAACAACTGAGTAAGAGCCGAGGTCCTCAAGAAGACGTTGTAATCCAATGTGTGTTTCTCCGGGAGGTGGAAGCAATGGCTCCTGAGACAGATCCTGGATCATTTTCGAAGTTGAAGAACCTGGATTATAACGCCCTCAAGAAGACGTTGTAATCCAATGTGTGTTTCTCCGGGAGGTGGAAGCAATGGCTCCTGAGACAGATTCTGGATCCTTACACACACACACACACACACACACGCACTTATTCTATGGTCATTCTGAAACAAGTGAAGAATCTTCAAGAAGACGTTGTAATCCAATGCGTGTTTCTCCGGGAGGTGGAAGCAATGGCTCCTGAGACAGATCCTGGATCATTTTCGAAGTTGAAGAACCTGCCTTCAAGAAGACGTTGTAATCCAATGTGTGTTTCTCCGGGAGGTGGAAGCAATGGCTCCACACACGCACACACTCACTCACACACGAGGAAAAGAGCCAAGGAAGATATTTTAAAACTAACCACAGAGAAAGCGAAAGGAAAAGCACAGAATGAAAAGCTCACATATGTCTAACGTTTTAGGAAGGACACTTGATGCACTAATAATAATAATCGGACTGATGATACTTGGAGTCCAGTTTGCTGGACTTAATTCTTTTATAACAGAGGGACTTCACATTCTCCGGAAATGTGAAAATGCCTTGATGAATGTTGATTTCTCATACAGGAATTTCAAACCGATTGCAAAGATGGATGTTGATTTCTCATACAGGAATTTCGAACCGATTGCAAAGATGGATGTTGATTTCTCATACAGGAATTTCGAACCGATTGCAAAGATGGATGTTGATTTCTCATACAGGAATTTCAAACCGGTTGCAAAGGACGGATTGGTAAGGCATTCCTTCTCACTGCGGAAGCCCATGCAACAGCCTCAGTACCCTTCATACGGGAGTCCCACCCGGGCAGCCTACGGACCTCAGCAACAAGCAACTTTAAGGGGACCCCAACCTTTTGGGGTGGGTAGTCCTCAACAACAAGAAACTCTAAGAGGACCCCCACCTTTTGGGGTGGGTGGTGCTCAACAACAAACAATGCTAAGGGGACCCCAACCTTTTGGGGTGGGTGGTGCTCAACAACAAACAATGCTAAGGGGACCCCAACCTTTTGGGGTGGGTGGTGCTCAACAACAAACAATGCTAAGGGGACCCCAACCTTTTGGGGTGGGTGGTGCTCAACAACAAGAAACTCTAAGAGGACCCCAACCATTTGGGGTGGGTAGTCCTCAGCAACAAACAACTTTAAGGGGACCCCAACCTTTTTGGGGTGGGTGGTCCTCAACAACAAGAAACTCTAAGAGGACCCCCACCTTTTTGGGGTGGGTGGTGCTCAACAACAAACAATGCTAAGGGGACCCCAACCTTTTTGGGGTGGGTAGTCCTCAACAACAAGAAACTCTAAGAGGACCCCAACCATTTGGGGTGGGTAGTCCTCAGCAACAAGCAACTTTAAGGGGACCCCAACCTTTTGGGGTGGGTGGTCCTCAACAACAAGAAACTCTAAGAGGACCCCCACCTTTTGGGGTGGGTAGTCCTCAACAACAAACAATGCTAAGGGGACCCCAACCTTTTGGGGTGGGTGGTCCTCAACAACAAGAAACTTTAAGAGGACCCCCACCTTTTGGGGTGGGTAGTCCTCAACAACAAACAATGCTAAGGGGACCCCAACCTTTTGGGGTGGGTGGTCCTCAACAACAAGAAACTTTAAGAGGACCCCCACCTTTTGGGGTGGGTAGTCCTCAGCAACAAGCAACTTTAAGGGGATCCCCACCAACAGTCCTCAACAACAAGCAACTTTAAGGGACCCCAACCTTTTGGGGTGGGTGGTCCTCAACAACAAGAAACTCTAAGAGGACCCCCACCTTTTGGGATGGGTAGTCCTCAACAACAAACAATGCTAAGGGGACCCCCACCTTTTGGGGTGGTTGGTCCTCAACAACAAGAAACTCTAAGAGGACCCCCACCTTTTGGGGTGGGTGGTCCTCAACAACAAGAAACTCTAAGAGGACCCCCACCTTTTGGGATGGGTAGTCCTCAACAACAAACAATGCTAAGGGACCCCCCACCTTTTGGGGTGGGGTTGGTCCTCAACAACAAGAAACTCTAAGAGGACCCCCACCTTTTGGGGTGGGTGGTCCTCAACAACAAGAAACTCTAAGAGGACCCCCACCTTTTGGGGTGGGTGGTCCTCAACAACAAGAAACTCTAAGAGGACCCCCACCTTTTGGGGTGGGTAGTCCTCAACAACAAACAATGCTAAGGGGACCCCCACCTTTTGGGGTGGGTAGTCCTCAACAACAAGAAACTCTAAGAGGACCCCCACCTTTTGGGGTGGGTAGTCCTCAACAACAAGAAACTTTAAGAGGACCCCCACCTTTTTGGGTGGGTAGTCCTCAACAACAAGAAACTCTAAGAGGACCCCCACCTTTTGGGGTGGGTAGTCCTCAACAACAAGAAATTCTAAGAGGACCCCCACCTTTTGGGGTGGGTAGTCCTCAACAACAAGAAATTCTAAGAGGACCCCCACCTTTTGGGGTGGGTAGTCCTCAACAACAAGAAATTCTAAGAGGACCCCCACCTTTTGGGGTGGGTAGTCCTCAACAACAAGAAATTCTAAGAGGACCCCCACCTTTTATGGTGGGTAGTCCTCAACAACAAGAAAT